>NW_010966274.1:960218-964356 GCF_000463585.1 Tarenaya hassleriana
GCCTTTTCCCTGTCTTTTTTTTTTTTTTTTTTTTTTTTTTTTTTTTGGTGGGTAGGATGCTTTTGGTGTTTGTTGTACAATTTAATTACTGTGGAAATGAAATGAGACTACGATGTTTTGAACCTATATATGTAGGATGAATATCGGTCCAAACTAGGGGTACCCATTTTGGTTATTAACCGAATAATCGAGACGAACCAAAGCGAATAAGATATAACCGTACCCGAACCGAACACAATATCAAAACCGAATGGTTATGATTTCCTTAAATCCGAAAAAACTGAAACCGAACCGAATATAAAAGATAACCGAAAAAACCGACAATTTTTCTTTGAAAAAATAAACTTTTACCGAAACCAAACCAAATTCGAATCGAAAAATAATTGAACCGAACCAAACCGAACCGAAATTTATATAAAAACCAAATGGTTAAAGTTTTTCTATAACCGAAATAATCAAACCCGAATACAACGAAACCGAACCCGAACCCGAACCAAAACCCCAATTGACCACCCCTAATCCAAACATTTAAAAAAAAAAAGAATTGAAAAATGTCAGTAAAGAAAGGGTTTTGAATAGTAAAAAGAAAAGGATAAGACAATTAAAAAGGGTAAAAGAATATGAAAAAAACCAAAGAAAAGAGGAAGTATGATATATACAATGAACAATTTATATAATTATAAAAAAATATTGGGAATGGGTAATAATACTGCCACAGGGTTTGCGGTTTTTTACATCAAAGCGAGTCCACAGTACAGAGATCATGGCCTGTTGTCCGAAGATCCTCATAGTCATAGGCTCCCTCGGTTAGGCGCCAGCTCAGATTCTACGGTTCAGATGAATGGAATCAACTCCAAAAGCTCAGATTCTACGGTTCAGATTAATGGAATCAACTCCAAAAGATCCGAGGCATCGGATCTCTCGACGAGCCGGCTCGCTGGATTCGGGACAGACATACGACTCCCTAGGTGATCTCGCCTGCGAAGATTATGTCGAAGATGTGTTGAACTGCAAAAAGATTACACTAGAGCCGTGAGAACATAAAAAAAAAACTCCGAGATTTGGTCTGATAAGGACAAGAAAACAGCATCTCAAGGTTTCTATATATATAAGATTAAGTGTACCTTCTTCTTTCTGGATGTTTGGCTGATCTACCACGAGTTGTTGGAGCGCTGTGAGATCGCCCGGACTGAAGTTCCCCATCATTCAACCGAGCAATAAATGCATAACCCGAAAGAACTCATTAGCATACACTGTCAGAGGTATGAACTCGGGTAAGAGATGCATAATCCTTTTGCTCGTTTTTCTTCAGTACCTTGAGTTGACAACGGCATGGGACAGTGAGGAAAACAATGAAGATTTCAGAAGGTACCTGAAAGGTTTTAACAGCTCAGACGACCACAATGTAATAACAAGCTTTCGATGTTTGGACAAAGGAATTCTATAATGTTTCTTACTCGGACCGATGCATGTCATAAAGAAGATAAAGCCCGTTTAGGCAATCTTCGATGCAAGGATTTACTCCAATCCGATGTTGCAGCTGTTTCTTGCTCAGTTGGTTAGAGCCGGTTTTTACTAACTGAGCCGCATCCCGATGAAGCTTCTCAAATGCCAAAGCACTGACCCTGAATTCCTCCCTGCAGGTTTATGCACAGATTCAAACAGAAAGCAAAGCATAAACTCCAAACAAAGAGCGTGGCATTGTTCTTCTTTGGTCTCTTTTCCATGTTCCTACACAGTTTTCAGATTAGACCTAATAAACTTACAAAATCTTTCTCATTGAAAGCAAAAGAGTCTCCAGTTGATCCATCTGCTTCTTCAAAACTGCGTCTTCGATCTCTGATATGCATTTCAAAACCCCATAACACCGAGAATCTTGAATATCCTGCATGGGCAGCCAATCACATATATCATGATTCCCGATGAAGATAAAAACAAAAAAAAAAAAATTCTCGTACAAACAGAAACAAAGCAATACATGTAATCTGAGGATGATAGAAGAAGCGTTTCTGAAGAGCGAAACGAATCGAAGTTGAAAAGCTTCCCACTTTTCCATCTCGCTTTGGGCCTTTCGGAACTTCTGCTGGTATTTCTTGATTACAGCTTCCATGGAAACCCTGATTTAGATGCAATTGCGGTCGGAACCGAAATCTAAGGTGAAGAAGGCCTTGACCAGACAAGGATGTAAAATCTACAAAACTAGCTTTTGAAGAAGTTATTGGTCCTGGGATCCTACGAGGATGTGAACAGTACCGAAGTGACGGATAATGCAATCAAATGAATGACAGAGAGAATAATGATCCGAATTATATATACGCGCACACACACATTATACATACACATACACATTATGCATACATTACACATACGGAATATATATACACATACAGATTATACATACACATACATATACACAATACACATACAAAGCTTAAACAGTTAATTTCCCACCATGTTATTACAGAAACAACACCAAAGAGGAGGGAGACATCATTAACTACCCAGAAACAATGAAGCAGAGATTACAAATACGCATACATACATACAAAGCTCCTCTCTCGGTCTCGAACAGAGATCACACACACACGTCACATACACAACACATACACATACACAAAACGGACTCGAAGGCAAAGGAAGTAAACTCACAGTGAGAGTCCGAGACCCAGAGACGAGCGTCGAATCAGAATCGACGGAGGAAGAAGAACCCTGCACACAACAACAAGGAAATCGACGGTGAGAGACGATTTCGGCGGCGGAATCGACAGAGATGGAGTCAGATACAGAGGAGGGCCCGAGACCCAAAACATAGAGTTGAAGCAGAGAGATATACCTGGAAGGAAAGGAGAGAGTCGACGGCAAAATCGGCGGCGAAGGGAGAAAAAGAGAAGATAGTCAGGTCTCGAGGAGTCGAGAGAGGCGAAGAGAACAGAGATGTATGAGAAAGAAAGTGAGAAAACATGTAAGAAACCCTAATTTTCTTTTTTTGAATGCTCAGATCGCCAACTCGCGCTTGGACTCTGGTTCGCAGCGAGTTGACTCAGTCCGTTTTTCTTTCTCATATTTTCCCAACTCGACTCGGTAAAAAACGAGTCAACCTCAAACAGCCTCGCGAGACTCGTTTGCCCATCACTCATTCAGATGCTATTATATCAAAAATACATTTACTTTATATTTCAACACATATCATTTTTCAAGTGTGATCATACGACACATATAATTTAAAATATAGTATGGTCATATTTTGATCTTATTGATTATAACGTTAAATTTATGGTGATCACACTAATTCATTATTTTTATACATTGTATATCTTACTAATCATTTGATCAAAACATCATAAATTTAACGTTATAAGTAGTGAGATTGAAATATGACCGCACTATATCTTATCTCAGGTCACATGATCATAATTAGAAAAAGATATGTATTGAAATTAAACTAGTAAAGTAAGAGTATTTTTTATAATGTCCCGATTCAGATTCAGAACTACCAAAATCTCATATATATTGTTACTAACACTAATTGAAGCAATATTTAAGATGTTAAACCGAAATATTCGGTAATATATCTATCCGAATTGAACCGTTAAAAAATCCTTGCATATAATGTCTTTAGAAAATCTAATACCCTAAACAGAAACAAATGAATATTAAAAATAGTTACTCACCTTATAATCATAAACTTTTTAAAAAGTTCAGTATAGATAACCTTTGTAATTTATATATAAAAGCATGAATTTTAGAAATTTTACAATATTTTTGTCAAATTGGTAAGTTTATGATTTTATGTGAAAATTATAAAATTCATAAAAAAATAATAAATATATGAGAATATGGAAAGTTTTACAAAGTTTAATATTTTATATATAAAATTATAAAGTTTGTGATTTTATATGAGATTTTAATAATTCATAATTTTTTTGACGATTATTTTAATTAAAAATTCTGAAAAAAAATTAAAATTTATTTATAAAATATATTCTTAATATAAAATTGTTTATATGAATCTTGCTTATTTTAAAAAGACAATGAAGCTGTGGAATTGTCATGTGTTTATATAGTGAGTATTGTTTTAATAGTTAATTAATTTCATCTCATGATTTTGGTAACTCAATCTACGACTATTTGGGGTGGT
>NW_010966274.1:965883-989714 GCF_000463585.1 Tarenaya hassleriana
ACCTTTGACCGGTTTGACCACAATTTCAAACGATCGGAAATCCACGTATTGACGGATTGCTGATGTCAATTTTAAAATTAAAATTGATAACGTGTATAAGGTGACATCAGCAATACGTTATTACGTGGATTTCCGATCGTTTAAAATTGTGGTCAAACCGGTCAAAGTTTTATTAGAGCAATAATTTACAAGTTCGAGGTTTTATTCGGTGACAAGTTACAAGTTCGGGGATTGAATGACAGTTTTTCAAGTTGAAGATTTATTCGTGTATATTTTTGCAAGTTGGAGGTTTTTTAGGGGTTTTACCCTTTTTTTATAATCGTATAAAAGTTAATGTATTTTTTGGATCACTTAAAAAATTCAGTGTTTTCTAGATTTTTTTAAGTTTAATGTTTATTTAACAACAAATAAAGTTCAGTATTTTTTTTTCAAAATTAAATAGTTCAATGTTTTTTTTTTGAATTTTTTCCTTATTATTATTATTATGTCATTTTAAAAAGAAAAATATCTCAAAAAATACCTAAACTTCTCAATTTTAACAAAATAAAACCATAATTTTATTTTTTATCAAATAAAACTCCAACTTTATTTTTCAGTTAAAACAAATCCAAACTTTATAATCTTTATCATTTTTAAATCTGAATGATGATGTGGTGTATCGATATTGTACGTGGTAAGTCAATACTTTGATCATATTTGATATATTCTCATCTACATGTCACGATATCGGAACGTCACGTCCGCAATAGGTTTAAAAATGACAAAGATTACAAAGTTTTGATTTATTTTTGACTGAAAAATGAAGTTGAGGTTTTATTTGATAAAAAGTTTAGATTTTATTTTGTGAGAAGTTCATGTATTTGTTTTGGATTTTCTCATTTTTTAACTAACAAAAAATTTGGTCGAAAGACTATTGACCCGCCAAGCTTCACCAACTTTGATAAAACTAAACCCGAGATTCCGATTCCCAAACATTTAATAACATAAATGTTAGAAAACGTTTCATAACAACTCCTTAAAATATTTACAATTTTGAAATTAATTAGGAAAAAAACCCTAAAAATTCCTGAACTTGTAATTTGGAGTAATATTAATTCCTAAACTTGTAGAGGTGCTTAGTAATTCCCAAACTTACAAAATTGAACACGTTAAATCCTGAACTTGTTAAACGGTTCCATAATCGTCCATAGAGTTATTTGTTCAATATATATAAATATATATATATATATATATATATATATATATATATATTTAAATCGAATAATCTAAACCGGTCGAATATCGCACCGAACCGAATACCGAAAACATCTACTACTTAGCAAGAAAGGCATAAATGGAGCGGGGAAGAAGACAAAAGAGACGAGACGACGAAGGGTTGTTGGGTGATATAATTGTGTGGGCCCGAAAGCATGAAAGCCCATTAAGAAGCTGTAGGGCCCATTGCCATTTTCAAGACATTGACATCCCCCCTCCCCGTCTTTTGTTTTCTTTGGCTTTTCTTTTTGTTATTTTCCTATCCGGAAATAACTAGACATTATTTTTTTCATGTAAAATACAATTTTTTCATGTAAATATCATTTTGTATCTTTAAAAAGTTTCTAGAAATCTATGTATATTTTTATATTTTAAAAAATTTTAAACTTTAAATGTATTTTTAGATCAAAATATATAAAATTTTATTAGATATTTGGTTTAATTTTAAATTGATAAATATTGTATATATGAACGGTAGATATTCGTCTTTTAATCACGGATATTTAGTGAGATATAGATAGAGATAATCATCATATATATATATATATATATATATATAAATAAGTACAGTGAATTAACATGGGGTTGACACGTGTCCCATCTCTTTTGAATCCAACCGATTATATTGCTGAATTCTATGTTTCCTCCGTCATGTTACTTTTTACTTTAATAATAAAAATATATGATATATATTTTTCAATTCGTATTTCTTTTCATTAAATGTGTCGATATATATAATACAATGTTTACCAAAACATTATATATGTAATTATATTTGGTTTATAATAATTGAAATAATGGTAACTAATATATCTTTTTTTAAAATTAAATATATGAGATCTTTTTGTGGTTTTATAAAGTTTAGTAAAACATGGAATAAGTAATTAGATTTGGTTTATAGTTAGATTTGGTTTATAGTTAATCGCGAAAGTAATATAATGTGGTATGAGTATGTTAGAGATTACGAGAGAAAATGAGTTAAAAAAACATAAATTTTCTAAGATTTGCAAATAAAATATGTAAATTTAATTTTTTAACTAAATATACGAATTTTAAAATATTTTCACTTATTTCTATCATTCTATTCCCAATATTCAAATGAATTTATTTTATTATAATATCATATGCGTTATATTTTTTAAAATTCTTTCTATACTAATAATTAAAGTCAAGATTCAATCAAATGATTAGTAAGATATACATGAACATAATGAATTAGTGTGATCACCATAAATTTAACGTTATAATCGATAAAAATCAAAATGTGACCATACTATATTTCGGTCACATTGGTCACATGTGACCAGGGTAGGTCTTGAAATAGAAATAGCAAATTAAGGGTATTTTTGATATAATGCCGTTTCAATGTCTCAACCTCTACAAGTGAGGAGGTTCACATTCTCCGACGCCAGTTAGTCATGATCTTTACATGATAAGGGAAATCCGTTAATGTTTTAGGTGTCAAGGGAAACAAAAATATCTAGGAATTTAAATCTACACATATTTATATACATTTGTTTTTCTTGAAGAACATGCTCAATATGCAAAATAAAAATACATGGATCCAAGTGTTAAAGTGCTAATTCATTAATCCTGTGCTTGATTACACGGGACCAAAGCAAGTGTATATGGTTTGATACGATTGAGGTTAGCGGTTCATTCAGATTGCAAAAACAAAGGATATGGCAATCACAGAAATACCTTGCAACCAATGAGACGATACAAAAGTTGTTGTAAAACAGTCAAATGCTCCGAGAGTTCTTCACTATACAAATCTATACCTATGATGTACCCATGATCCTCAGATTTGTAGAACTGAACAACAACATAAAACCCCTGAGGAGCTTAGGCCACAAATTCAAATAGGTGAAAACATGACACCTTATCCTGCACTGGAGCAGGTTTTGGAAGCCGTTCTGCTTCAATAACATATTTTATCGAATCATAAAATTTTTAAAAATATTCTTCCAATGTTACACATTTTAATCTGCGATTTTATATTATAATCCACAAAACTATAAATATAGAAACTATTCAAAATTTTTCTTCGAAAAAATGTAATAACCCTGTTAGCTTGACATTTGAAAAATTTATCATTTTAATTTAAGAATAAATTATAAATTTAAAAAACAAAATCTAATAATAATAATAATACTTTTATGATTTAGTCACTTTTATCCTAAAAATTAAAACTACAATTATATAATATTTCTGTATTATATATTTTATCATAATCGATCTAATTCTGTTTTAAATAAATCTACGTTGTGTTCTCATTTATTTGGATATAATAAAAATAAGACTTTTTTCATTTAATTAGGCATATATTTTATTAAATTTACTATTTTTTTATCATCTTAATTTGTTTTTCTGTTCTTCTACGATTCGTCATCAGCTTGATGACTCTGCGATATAAGAGTTGACTTTGTTGTTAATATGTGATATATCTAACATTATTTTGATTAAAATTTGATTTAAAATTAAATAATTTTTTAGATTTTTTTCAATATATTTTTAAGAAAATAAATAAAATAAATAGAAATAAAGATACGTAAAATATGTATTGATTTTTTTTTTATAAAATATGTATTGTTTTTTTAAAATATGTATTGATTTTTTTTCTAAAATATGTATTAGTTTCTTTTCTAGAAAGAGAAATGATTGAATGTATGAATTTATAAAAATAAAATAAAAGAACTTATATATTTCTATTCCAAACATTCTATGTATGTCATTATCTTTATATATATATATATAAATAATACTACGAACAATTATCAATTTAATAAAACAAACTGATATTTTTATATTTTGAAGTGTATAAAAGTATTTTATTAATGTATATATATATTAAATGTATTTTTTAGATAAGAACATTCTAGATAAATTATATAATATTTTTCATAAATTTAGTTTAATAGTTGAATTTTGAGTCACAAAGTCTTGGAATGTTTTGTTTGGGTTCGATAGAGATTTCAACGTTATTATAATATCATGTATATGAACATAAGAATTTTCGGTTGAAAATTTTAAAAAACATGAAATTTATTTGATTCCAGCATGCATACTAATTAAAAAAATAAAATAAAATAGAACAAAATGAAATAACAACTCATTGTTAAAAAAAACATATAGCACGTACACATTCATTGAGTATATGTATATGTATATGTGTACCTTAATGGTTTTGGTGAAGTTTTTCGTTTTGTACTCGGAGATTCTGTCCCTTCGTGCTTCGACGCGTCCAAATTTCAAGTTTCATTTGGACGATGATTTCTCCATCCCTAAGGCTTTGAATTCGATCCTGTTGATTTTCAACATTTCATATTCTGTAAATTATTATATGGACAATAAAAGAATAAACTTTTCAATGAGATTGCAAAAAAATAGTGACATACATATAGAATTTAGAATTGCCAAAAACAAAACAAATTACTTGTCTATGAAATTTTCTGAATCATTTTCAGTATCAAACTTTTTAAAAACACGAATAGACAATTTGTCTTAGTGAGAATTTGTATGTATATATTTACAGTTTGTTGATAAAACTCATCAATTTATAGATAATTTTATAAATAAATACATTTAATTCATAATAAATTTAAAGAAAATAATAAATGATATTTATGTATTACCATTAAAACTGATACATTGAAATTAATCGAATCGAATTGAATCTAAGCGTAGTTATTATATATGAAAAAAAATCAGAAAGCTTTGAATTTAATGTAAATTAATATACATGGCAAATCCATGGATTTTCGTTTGTTATAATTAAGAAGGAAATTAATAAATGAATGATGATGGATTTGACCCTCAAACTTTTCGAGAAAAATTGGTAATTTTTGACATTCTGAGTATTTAGACGGAGCTTTAGTGGAAGATGGATTTGACCCTAATCGATTTTTCATAAATACCCCATTCTCCGTAAACTATACTTATATATATGAAAAACAAATCAGTAAACTTTTAAATGGGTATATTAAATGAGCTGTTTCAAGAGTAAATATTTAGAACTGTCTTTTGTTCTTCTCTTATTAAATATTAACTTTAAATTTAATAGTTTTCAACATAAAAAAGATAAATATCTATTCTAAAAGTATGAGAATGCATTACGTTTATACATTAAAAAAATAGTTCGTTTTGTTTATTAAAAAAAATTGTAAAAATACATTAATAAGAAAATGGGACACGTGTTATCCCCATGTTTGGAAAACATCATATATGTAATTATATTTGGTTTATAATAATTGAAATAATGGTAACTAATATATCTTTTTTTTAAATTAAATATATGAGATCTTTTTGTGGTTTTATAAAGTTTAGTAAAACATGGAATATGTAATTAGATTTGGTTTATAGTTAGATTTGGTTTATAGTTAATCGTGAAAGTAATATAATGTGGTATGAGTATGTTAGAGATTACGAGAGAAAATGAGTTAAAAAAACATAAATTTTCTAAGATTTGTAAATAAATATGTAAATTTAATTTTTGGGAAAAACTCCTAAAAATTCCTGAACTTGCAAAGTGCGAGAAAAAAAATTTCTGAACTTGCGAGAGTGCCAAATAATTCCTAAACTTGTAAAAAGTGTCTCAATAAATCATAATCTTGTTAAAAGGTGTCATATTAGTCCTTCAAAAAAACTGATTATAATAATATGATTTTATATCCTACGTTGCAGGTGATATGACATTCCAAGTGTAATTTTTTGGCCACGTAATCAGTACTGGGTTTTAGAAAAATGGGTTTTTCATAAAATATTCTAGAGTCTCTTATACGCATTTCATCGAACACTTACTATGCACGAACATTTAGTACCAGAATTTTAAAAAATGGTGATGTTGATACCCGCATCGCCATTTTTTCTGACACTTGAGCAGAATAGTTCCTTGCGTTTCAAGTTCTTTCATCTACGCATCTTCTATGTTTCAATTCTCATCCATTGTAAACCCTTACCGAACTACTTCGAATTTGTTCAAACCTTTCTGTCATTGATGGTGTTTTGTTATGATTTTGTCATCTTCTATGGATGTCCCGATAAGCTCGAGTCTGAAACTATACAGAACGTTATCTACATTGAGGAAGACGGAGCGGATGTCGATCCTGAAGAGCTTAAAAGCTTGGGCAAATGGAACGTTTCATCTTGCATAGTGTAAGCCATCGTGTATACTAAGTGTCCGATGAAATGCCTCTAAGAGACTTTAAAATATTTTCTGAAGAAGCCGGTTTTCTAAAACCCGGTACTGATTACGTGGCAAAAAAATCACACTTGGCATGCCATATCACCTACCACTAGGATATAAAATCATATTATTATAATCAGTTTTTTCGAAGGACTAATATGACACCTTTTAACAAGATTAGGATTTATTGAGACACTTTTTGCAAGTTTAGGAATTATTTGGCACTCTCGCAAGTTCAGGAATTTTTTTTCTCGCACTTTGCAAGTTTAGGAATTTTTAGGAGTTTTTCCCTTAATTTTTTTAACTAAATATACGAATTTTAAAATGTTTTCACTTATTTCTATCATTCTATTCCCAATATTCAAATGTATTTATTTTATTATAATATCATATGCGTTATATTTTTTAAAATTCTTTCTATACTAATAATTAAAGTCAAGATTCAATCAATTATATTTAAAACGCAATATTTTTTTTGAAATCAAAGCACAATTGATTCAATGTATGTGGTAGATTTTTTCTGTTATCACTATCCTGAATTAATTCTATAAAACATTCCTACTTGATTTAATCTTATATATATATACACACACATATATAATTACAGTGGATTAAAAATGAGACACGTGTTTTCTAAAAATTTAATGGAAAACATGTTTTCTATGAATTAATTGTTAATACTGTTTACGTCTTCTTCCGTCATAACTTTCTCTATTAATACATAATTAATTTAATTAAAAATGATGTTTGAATTCATTGAATAAGAACTAATGAATTCTAAACTATATATAAATGGCGGTTTGAGCCTCTCACGTTCAAAGTTCAAGTATCAACCGATTATTTTGATTTAGCCACAACCTTTCCAATCCGATTTGTTCAGGTTTGTAAATATGATTTAAATTTGTTTTGTTGTTGTTTTCTATTCCGTTTCTTATAATATTTTTATTTGATTGTGGAATCTACGTATATTTATATTATATATGTGTTTCCTTTGCATAATTTTTTTCCTTTTTTAGGTTGTTTAAAATTTAAATACGTGTGTTTGTGTATGTATACTTTCTATTAATGGTCATCATTGGAGTCTCCAATCCAATTTGGAAAATCAAAATCAGTACTAATCACACAAAGATATTCAAAAAACAACAAACCGAAAAAATTTATTTAAAATTTATTGACCATTAGTATTATAACACAAAATATAAAGAAAAAACATGTACATATGAAAAGTGAAACTTATTTTATTTATGTCCAACTGTTTTATTAGACAGTCGATTGGTCTATGAATATTTTAATTGTGTTTTTTATACGCAAGAATAAAGTAGATTTGATGCAACAAATTTATATTATTTTAAAAATATGTAATTACGAGAAAAATTTCTATTTAAAAATTTTGTTATTCTAATATACTATGTAATATGTAATGTATATCTTTATTCATCGAAAGTTAAAAAAATTATCTTTTTGTTTTCTATTTTCGGTTTAATCTATTTGTTTTTTTGTATTTGATTAGTAGTATTTTTCTAAATTTACTAATAATGAAGAATAATCAGCCAAATATGTTACTTTGTTAGTGTTATCAATTTGTTAAATGTAAGTAAACATAATATTTCATTGGTACCAAAACACATATATATATGTATATAGATATGAAGAACAATAACTATATAATATGTGATTCATTGTTATTAAAGTCCAATAAAAAAATACATATATATATATATGTTTATGAATACGTAGATATTAATATACATATATATATATATATATGTAACGCCCGTAACCCGCATCCCGTAATAGAGTTGCGTCACATGGACAAGTAAAGTAAAATCACATTTTTCAAAAATCCGCGGGAATTTAAAACTTTTCTTGTCAGAGTTTAGCGGAAGAAAACACTCGTGCATACATATACGGTACATTATTCCAGTTATAATTATACATAAACAGTGGTAGTATCACATTATTACAAACCGTAAAAGTCTACCACCGATGAAATAATTATACATGATCAATGATAAGCTGCCCAGGTCTCCGATGTCCGCTCCTCGGCTACTGCTGCTCACGACCTGAAACGTTGCGTAACAACGTCCTAAGCTAATTGCTTAGAGAGTGAACTCGGGCGTAACCCGGAGTTCCATTCTCATGGTGCCAGGGAAAGCACATTCATATATATATATATATACTAGTATTCTAATAAACAGGAATTGAAACCATGGAAGTCACAGTAAGCATGCAACAATCACAATCAAGTCCGTACGACAAGTCGCAGGACAGAGTCCGTCAAATCGTCTCTACGCGCACCATGCGTAGGTAATGTACTCCCCATGTGCATAGCACAACCACCTCTCTCCTCGGAATCCATCTACTCCGCAACCACTCGGAATCCGGCATAAGTATCTTTTTATTTTCTCCGCCCGAACACATCACCCCACCCTAGCATCGATGTCACCTCTCGATGCTAGGCGTGTCACCCGACTCCGGCATTGATGTCACCTCTCAATACCGGAGCTCACCAGACGTCGGCTACAACCGACGCCATCGACTATAACGAGAGAGCCAATCGCTACAACTCTCCCTCGCCGACCGTCCGCCGCAGAAATACTTGTCAGGTTCAGGCCCGAACCTGGCAGAGTAAGTCCATACCACCTCTTCGGGAGACCCCAATCTGCCCGAATCTCAGGTATGTGTGATGCCCTCATCCTCGGGATACTCATATCCCGGAGTCCGCTCCGTCGCTAACGGATACGTTGGCGCGGTTCTAAAAACCGTGTGTTCCTCGTCACGCAATAGTACCGACTACAATCGGCTATTCACGCAAGTCATCGGGGTGCCCATAACCGTCCTATCGTTCGGACGTTGGTGCGATTATACCATCGCCACATTCACAATCATATCCCATATGGGTGACAACCGACCCGGATCGGATGGCCCATAGATGGGACGCAATCTCGCAACCATCGTGCATTCATTCACAAACGCCCATTTCTACAATCACACGCTAACGTTAATCCGAACCCTTCCGAATTAACGATAGTGTCATGCCAGCTACCCCAATCACATGCATTTATATAGTTTATTTACTATACATGCATTTCCGCTTGCGTAGTCTTTTATATTTAATTGTATATTTTCTTTCAGTCTTTTCATTCATACTACTGTATTGTACCTCCGGTACGACCTACCTGGTCCCGGTCCGCCCGGAAAAACCAGTTCAGTTCGTTTCGTGGTTTTTACCCTTACCTTGCTTTCATTTTGGGTCCAGACTACGTAGGGTCCGGTCTGGCCCGTAAATCCGGTATAATTTATATTTTTCACTTTTTCATAATTTTAGCCGGGGTAATATTAGACCCGTCTTATCATGTTTTTCAATTTTCCACATGGTGAAATTTTCCGTTACTTTTTTTTTTTTTCAGACCGATCGGTCTAGGCCCTAGACCGATTGGTCCAGTGGTTCGGAACGGACGTTCTGTTTTGTCCAGAACGGACGTTCTATTTGACCAGAACGGATGGTCTGGTTAGAACGGACGTTCCGGACTTCATCTTCAACCTCTGGACTTCGCGTTTTCTCCTGCAGACCTAGAACGGATGGTCTGACCTCAGACCGGACGTTCTGGTCCTCGGATCTCACCAAAATCACTCAAACATGCACGATTCACTATGGGTATTACACTAAAACTCATAAAATTGCATATAGAACACGAATCAAACATCAATTTTGCACAAAATCACTCAAGACCCAAAACCCCATGTCTAACAGACTTCCGAATTAAACTCGAATTCACTCACCTGTAACTTGCGTTCAAGTCTCCGTGGTATGTTTCTCTATTCCCAGAGCATTTGTTATTTGTTCCTATGTTCCACAGCATTAGTTATCACCTAATAAGGGCTATATGGGTTAGGACACAACGCTAAAACAAGATACGAAGAGGGTCATGCCTTAGGAGGGATTCAAGCTCTCGGTATTAGTAAAACTGAGGCTTTAAACCCCTTCATGTTAGCTCATCTTCTATATTTCATTTATTTAAAGATTTGAGGATTTAAACAAAAGTGTTTTGGATTTAGAACAAAAAGGAAGAACAGAAAAATCGGACTTGGAAAGCTTGACAATATCAAGACTTATTTGTATGGGTCGAGATATGTGCTTCTCAACATGTCCTTTTGATATGAGCTAGATTAGGGACTTAGAAGCTTAGAGATTGAAGACGATTTGACGTGCAAACCAGAATAAAGTCAAGTAAAAAAGGGAGATGGAAAAACAAAGAGTTCGAGTTAGGGGAAAACTCACCAAAAGCCGAAGAGGAATTAAGCTTGACGATGGTGGGATGTTTTCCTACTGAGGCTGGCTTTTCTAGCAAAATTTCCCAGCCAAATCAGTTCTCTCTCCTATCTATCTCTCTTATTGTTGGTTACACGAACGAAACAAATTGGGAAAGTTGAACGAATGATGTGGGTTTAGGGGGATTTTGCACGTGATAGTGGTTAGTGGCATTTTGGTAAATAAGTGAAGTCGCGTGACACGTCTGAAGAGGGGAGGAAAAATGTGAAATCTGATGGTGGAATTACTTTCCTCATATTATATATATATATATATATATATAGACCTTTGGATGGAATGTGATGATGGTGTCGCGTGACACGTCTGAAGAGGGGGAGGAAAAATGTGAAATCTGATGGTGGAATTACTTTCCTCATATTATATATATATATAGACCTTTGGTGGTAAAACCACTTCATACGCTTAGTTTATTATGAGCCAATAGAAATACTTAGACTTTATGGATTGAATTTGCTTTTATAAGTGGAGAAAGCTGTAGACACGTGATTATAATCATTTCTATGGCTTTATAGAATAATTAATAGAAAATGGAATGACTGAAATTTGAGGATTAAATAGATGATTATGGCATGGAGATGATAATTTAGATTTTAGATTTGGAATTGATAATTCTTGTACTCATAATCTCTTTGTGTCTCAAATTTAATTTAAGACCAAGATTAGCACTCGAATTATCGTTAGATCGAATTTTGGGTTATAATTCTTTTTTTTTTTTTTGCAGTCCATAATTTGCACTGGCTCGTCTTCAATTTTTGTTGTATAACATTCCACAGTCGTGAGGTGACATGCGGTCTCTCTCTGAAATAATTTTGGTCGGAACCCCATGCAACATCATTAACTCATCTAAATAAATCTGTGATAATTTATTCATGATATACTCTTGTTGGATTGCAATAAACTGCGTGATTTAGTAAGGCAATCCACAATTCCTTCTATGTTTTTTTTTTCGTCATTGATAAACTAACTACAAAATCTACAACGATTGAATCTAATTTGCATTTAGGGACACGTATACCATTGTCTCAATATTTGATACATTCTGCTTCGTCCAAGATGAATAACCATTTCGATAAATGTGTTTCTTTCAAAATCTCATGTTTTAAATACTTATTATCCAAATCGTAGTCAGTAATAAGTTTCAACCACCTATGTTGGTGAAGATTAAATCCATTTGTAAAATTAGCTGAATTGAGATTAACGCTTTTGTAATAATAAGATTTCCATATTTTTAATCCATGAACTATCGGTACTAACTCTAAGCTATGTGATTGGTAGTTCTCTTCATTCTTCTAAATCTTTAGTTGCGTTAATCACCATTAATAAAACTTTTATTATTATCTTAATCTTAAAAGATGAAATAATGGAAAAAATTATTTGAATAGTTTCTTCTATAAATTCAAACATTCTCTTTTTATCGGTGACAATCAGTGTTCTCTTATTATAGTCAATCTGATCTTGATGTTTGGATAACCAATCCATACCAAAGATTGCATCATAGTCATTAATTAATAGTTATAACGATGAAGAGTAAGTTTTCAAATTTAATTTAAGTGCACAAAATCATTTTAATAAACTTTAACTTAATTAGTTTTATACATACTAACATATAATTTCAATATAAAAACAGTAACAATATTGTTAAGATTTCTATATGGGATGATCTCGCTGCAGAACTTCGTTCACAAATTCATAGATTGACTGTCAGAAAAAGTATTATAGTCGTTACGGGTGTAATTCCAAAGATTATCTATGGTAATTATTTAACACAAATTAATTCATAAATATTTGATAGATTAATATTTAAAACTTCGTCATTGTTATATTGAGTTTATTAATATATTTTATGTATTAGGTGTTCTATCACTCAACACAACATCTACAAAGATTTACACAGATGAAAAACTGAATATATCTCTGTACGGACAAATTATATCATTCTTGAAAAATTCTATACTTATAATATTTACCAAAATAATTTTTATTATTATCTCACAGCTAAAATTTTTTACAGACATTGAAGAAAAGCCACACTCGTATTGAAGAAAATCATAATAAATCGGTTACATTGAAATGATAAAATAGATATACACTGATGTTAATATTTTGTCATTGATTTAATTTTGTTTACAAAAAATATAATGATATTTCTATATTATTAAAATTTTCTATTTATATTTTATGTAACTCAAACAACTTATCTTAGTTTTTGCTACATTCGGATATTATGCTCACCCCTAGTTTAGAATAATGGAGAATATAGTTTCTCTTATTTCCTTTTCTCTCAAAATTGTAGTTCAAAAGATTACAAATGATCTATTTATATAAAAATTGAAATTATTGTTCACGTGAATAGTAAGTTGGTAATGAACAATAAAATGAGTTATGAACGTAAGTCAGTATGTTAATAAAATCTTACACAGTAACAATAGATTTCACCATAAATATTTTATTTATAACACATATCTTATAATATAGTTTAGAGTTTCATTAAACCCAAATGGATCTATTGAACCTATTATTTCATACCATAACTCATTAGTCTTAGTGAGTCAATATATAGGTCTATTGGATCTATTATCTTATAATTATATTCATTAGTCTTATCAGTAAACATATGTTGATGTATATATAAACATATTATATATACAATATATACATATATACATATGTATATATATTTTTAATTATTTTTGAATTTGTAATAAATGACGTGAAATTTTTCATGACATGGTATTAATATGATATTGACATAGATTTTCCATTTTTAATTAAAATTATTATGTCTAAAATGAATTGAACTTGCAGACATTAGCATTATATATACAACGTTTGAGTCTCATAACTCATATCCAACTGCGCAGATTGTGTTATATGGATAACAAAAATCACCCCATGGCTAGACATCCTATACCAAAATGTCGTCAAAATACATGTTATCACCAAGCAAAGGTGTGATTGGAAAGTCGCATACGAACTATCTTGTCTTGTCTACGTATTGGCTAAAGCCATGTCTTATTCTTTTTTGAATCACAACGGAAAGTTCAACATCTCGGTGTCCATAGAAAATTTGAATTCAGCCACTCCCTCGTAGGAAAACTCTGGTATCAGCGCTTACGACATTTTTCTCGCCATTTCGTCTCTTCTAATCGCAGTGGTAGCATTTGTAACCGCTCTCCAAGGCCAACATAGTCTATGCCTTAGCTTTCTGCGGTTGCATTCCACGACATCTGCTTCTTCCAATTGTCGCGTGAGTTGTTCTATGCGGCTGAGGAGTTCTGCTGCTCTCTTGTCCGATATCCACAAAGACTTCTCTGCCGCTTCTTCTGCAGCCATTGCCGCTTTCGCTAGCTCTTCCTTCAGTTTCAGTTTTCCTTTCGACGTCGCCAATTCTGAACTCGTCTTCTCAATTTCCGCCTTCAGTATCGATATCTATCGGGATTAAGGAAAAAACTATTGTCTTTTAGAGTTTACTCAAAAGTGAGTATAAGAAACATAATCGTTTAAGAGCAAAAAACTTACAACTCGGTTACGTTCTTCAACCTCGAGCTTTCCCGCATTTACTTCTAACTCACAAGCCACTCTCCATCTAGACACTTCGGCTTCGGCTTCTCTTATTTCCATCATTAGCTCTTCCACCTTAATTGAAAAAAAAAACCTATATTGGGTAAGCAATGCTAAAAGCTAACTATAAGAGAAAAGGGCTTTTGAGCCATGGAGATGAATTTATGTGAATTACGTTTTGAGCTAAAAGCTTCTCCCGGTTTTCCAATTCGTTTATGTATGTTGCATTCTCTCCCAGCTTCTGATCTTTTTCCTCCGCAAGTTTCAGCAATCGTTCGTTGTCGGACCTGTTGGATCAATAACTGATTCAGAATCATCGTTGAATTTATCCATGAGAATGATAATACGATGATAAAAGAGGGTAAAAAAATATCTTGATTTGAAGATTACAATGTTTCGTCCAACGATCTCTGCAGTTGAGAGATCTCATGCCGTAGATTCTTCATCGTCTTCTCTATTGTCATAACCTGTTAGCTCAGAAAATGAAAAGGGGTGGAATCACTCGTACAAGTAAATCTTATATTTGTTCATGTCAAGTGCATAGTTAATGAGAGGTTTACAACACTATCTTCTTCTTCCTCCTCGTTTTTGCTGCACTCATTGCCATTTTCCTCCACGAACCTGAACTCGAACCCGAATCCGAATCCAAGCCCGACTCTCTGCAATCCGCGTTCTGCGATCTGTAGCAACGCCAATCTCTTTGGCTCATTCATCCCCTTCAGTTTCTTCTCCGAAAATGCCACTCTCAATAAGCCACTTATTTCTCTGTTCTCCTCTGTCAAGGCCTCGACTCTTCTCTTTGTCTCCCTCTTTTCATTCTCCGAGAACTCAACGTACGATTTGATCTTCGATTCAACCTCTTCTGCTAACTTCACTGCTTCAAACATTCTTTCTTCCCAAAACGTCCTTTGTTTCCCCCCTGTTTTCTGTTTCCCTCTTCCGACAATTTCCTGAAAATCCACGAGCTCTTCATCCTCATTTCTTAGGATTCGGATGGATTTGGACAAGCGATCCTCCACAGACCGTATGGATTCCGCAATCATCGACATAACCCGAGATTCCGCGATTTTGTGGTTTACCTCGTCGGATATTGCGATTAAATTGTTATGGTGATCGATCGTGTCCGATCTCTGGGTTCCAAGGAGAAGGAAACTGGAGTCAGGCAAGGAGGAGTTCGGCCGACTGCGGAGATGTTCGAGATTTTGATCGGAGATAACTGAGGCGTGGTCGATGATTCCGGTGTTTGAGATCTCCATGGGAGACGAAATTGGTGAGCTCAAGTTCAACATTTGTGGTTTTGCACCGATGAAACAAAAGTAGAAGAGCAAAAGAACCTAACAGTCAAAGAAGAGAAACAAAACTTCAACTCTATCCATCTTCAGCTAAGTGAATATACTTATAAAATTGGTGGAAAAGAAATTAAATAAAAACTTTGGAAATTTTACTATGTTTTTCACATATATCTGCATCATATTCTTAAATTATAAATTAAATAATCCCAATATTCTTTCAATATGTCCTTCTTCCTTTCTATAAGGAATTTCAGAAATTTTTTAAAAAATATATTGCACGTCTTCAAACCGACCTTGCCACACTTCAAGAATCCAAGACTGGCAGGTATATCATATTTGTAATTTTTTTTATATATATTTACAAACTGACCTTAAATTATAATTTCATTTTCTACAATTCTTATATATTTTTTATTTCTTCTATTTGATTTTTATGGAAAAACAATTACGTATTCATTCATTTTTTAGATCTAAAATGTAGATATTTATCCAAATTGGATCATAACTCTTGACAAGCCATAATTTGAAAGGACTGCCAAATTGTTACATTGTAAACTTATTTATACCAAACCTGCTACTGTTCGCATACGATTTTGGATTTTGATTCATTATTTTTTATTTGGGATTTTCTAGAAAAATTATATTTATTCACTTTCTAATTAAAATTCGTTTTATTTTATTATATCTTGATGATATTTGTCAAATTAAAAAACGCTAATAGTCATCATAGTGGATATTTTGTATTTATTTGGTATTTTTAAGTTGATATATTTTTACTATTAAGAATATAATATTTTATACAATTTTATGATTTTTTGTAAAAAAAAAAAAAAGATTTTGATTCTGCCAATAATAAATAATTGGAAAAATCTATACTATTGATTCTCCACCCATATTTTTTTAATTTTCTAAATTTGAAATTAAAATGAATAAATTCTATTCTTTTGTTTCACATTTTTTTGTGTCCATTTAATAAAAAATATATATAATGACAATTTTTAAATTTTGGAATATGTGAAACCTATTCATGTTTATGACAATCTGATTGTACGTCCAATGTTTCAATGTTACCAGGATGTTTCATGTTTATGACAATCTGATGTTGCTTCTTACTTGTCTGAAATATATAAAGTCATTAAAACATGTAACCAAAGAAAGCACCATTGCTAATATTTTATTCACTAAATCATCTTTTTTTTAATAGGATATGGTCCGAATATTCTTCAAAATCTACACAAATTAAGAGAGATAAAAAAAACCAACTTTTAGAAAATCGTCAATAAATCAAGATTATATGCTGTCTACCACAACTATATCGAACAATGAAATCGATCAAACATAATATCCTAGATAATATTTTCAACATATGTTATAATGAGGGATTGGAAAAACAATTATGAGTACCATGCAAACGCCTTCTCTCTATTCCTCTTGGATTCCGATCAAGAACTCGATCTCACCATTTTCTGGAGACTTCCACCACCGAATGATATTCTGTCTCCTGTCTTCGGTAATGGGTATCATCCATTACTACATTTATAAAATATTAAAGTTAATTGAATCTAATATGTATACGTATGCATTAACATATTTAATTATCATAAATAAAGAGTGTTAAATATACTTTATTCAGTTTTGACCTTAATTATTAAAAAAAAGAAAGAATTAAAAAAATATGACACGGTTAAAAAAATATAGACCCATGTCATATGATTATATAAATCTATTTTCTAAAATATTGTTATCGTACTATAAACTATAACATAACGAAGAATTATTATTTTTTGATATTACACTTTAGTAATCATTTTGTAGATACACGAATAAGCATTGTCATGTAACAAAGTTTTATTTTTCTGTCCACTATCATAGATCAAAGTTCTAAAGCAATATCTATAATATATAGATAATTCGTTTTGGACTTGTTAATTAACAATATGAATGACACCAAAAAACATTAATTTATTTGAATGATTAAGATTAATTGTATCTGATTTTTAATTATATATACATGTATTACTCACGTTATTAATGGGTAGATAATTAATAAATAGAAAATCAAGTGAAAAACTTTTTATATTCTCACTAATTGGACACGTGTCATCCCCTCCTTAACCTAACTGTACTTTTATATATACGAGATGACATAACATATGTCAGCAATATTATCCAGTTATTAGTGTGTGACCATGTGACTATGTGATCATGCGACTGTGTGATCCTGTGACGACGTGACTATGTGACTGCGCGTGATCGTGTGACCCTATAAACTTGCAATATTTATGATTCATATTTCGTGTAGCAGAAGCTCTTTCCAGAAACTTGGACTCTGTAATGCATCCAATTCTGAATTCCACTACCGCTTTATGATTCTGACCGTATGACTATGTCCTTCGAATCCTCATGCCATCCATACATCCAAATATCAACACATATAGTTTTGTGACCTATATGACCGTCCTAAATGATCTTGTGATCAAAACTCACCAATTTCACTCATTTTTAACTATAAAACATCAAACCCAATATTATATTTCAAAATCTCTAAAATTTTAAAAATATATCCAAAACTCTAATACTCTATCGGTCAAATATCGAACCCACTTTCAATTCAACAGGAAGAAATCTCAAAATCAAACAAAACTGAAAGAAATCGAAGTTTATTTAACCTACCATGTGTTTGAAGATTGTGAAAAAGACGAACTTAAAACTTATTCTCCGCTTACGTCATTACTTCTTCTTCCAATCTCTAATATAACCTCAGATTTTGGTGGGTAAACGAAAATTATGAAAGAAATCGAGATTTAGAATACAAATCACCGAAAGAAATAGGAGAATTCGACATTTTTTAGAGAGAGACTGAAAATCACAATTTAGGAGAGAGAAGAGAAAGAGACCTGACTCAGAGGAGAGAGAAAATCATTACAATAAAAAATAATGGAGTTTCTTTTTTTCAATTTTTTAAAATATGAAATTTGGAGGATTTTTTGGTCATTGATTATTTAGTGGGGGTCATTATGTCTCACTTTTTTTTCAATTTTTTGTTTGGAGGATGTAGATGTAACTACGGGAGGTATTTTAGCTATATCCCTATTTTTAAATTGAGTAAATGGGTTTCTAGTTGGGCTCATTACGGAGCTTCGTGGGCTTCTAATATGCCTTTTAAATGTCTTACGTAGGGTGAGGTGGACTTTTCATCGTCTTGGATGAATCCAACAATGCCTCAAACAAACTCTCACTCGCACAAATAGCGCGTGGACACCACCGCCCTCAAATCTCGACTATTTCTGGTGAAATCGGAAAAAGTGTCGCGTGGAGTAATTTTGGTTCGTCTTTTCTTCCTTTCGGGATTTTATTCGTTTTCGGCCCAAATAGTATGCGTTTAGATTTGATGGGCCTGGGCCCAAATATTATTTGGAAACCCACATTTATCAAAATTTTAAAGCTGCGTGATTATTATTTATTAATTAGTCGGCGATAATGTTCCCCAAAAAAGTATATTTTTAATAAATTTTTTAAAATTAAGCTAATACATTAAATATAAAACGTTGTTTATTTTTAAAAAATAATCTATTTAATAAATGATATTTAATAAATGAAAAGAAATAATGGTAAATTAAAATTAAGATATTAATTTAATAATAAATTTTTTTTCATTGTACTCCATTGGTCTCCTCTTCTTGTCCGCGAACTTCTTCATCCTTGCAGCCGTCTTGTGCAACCAAATCCAAGTTTGGTCGGTTTCCTCTTGCCATTCTCTTGCAAAGGTGTAGGCTGCTGGACTAGGACCATCGTAGGTGAGGGATAGACCGCTTGGAGTGGTCGGTTGACGTCCCATCACAATCTCGAAAGGCGACTTGCCGGTTGACTCGCTCTTGTGGAGATTGTGTGAGAATTGCGCCATGCTCAAGTGTTGAAAAATATATGTCACAGGCCTAAGGGTGATCTAGGCTGATCCGTGAGGCAGCTGGGCCTGATGGGGAGGTTCTAGGGCGATCCGAACGTGCTGGGACGAGTGAGGATGCCGAGAAGCCCAACTAAGCCTATCTCAAGGTCTTGGTCCGAGAGATTGCGGGTGGTTCGAGAGGAAAAGGCTGAGAGGACCGAGAGTTTGAGGGAGAAGAATGCCGACGGTACGGCGGGGAGGTTTTATTAATATCGAAGAAAGGATACAAGGAGGATCAATGGCCCGTTACAAGCCTTACGCGGTGGTTGGACAGCTGCCGGCGATGAAGTGCAAAGGAAGAAGACCAAAGATGAAAAATAGGGTTTCGGAGTCCTTAGGAGAAATTTGGGGTTTGCGAGCTTGATATCCTAGTGTGGCCGGCGCTAGCTTTATTAGGATTGCCTAATAACCACACAAAAGGAAACTTAACATTTTTCACTTCCCTTATTTCCCATTCGGATCCTACTTACCTAAAACAGGAAAAGAAAGACCTAGAACATGCCTAAAACGAAAAGGAAATGTGCCTAAGTGATCTAATGGGCCATGGGCCGAGATATGGCCATGAGCCAAAGCCTCGGACACGTCCATGAACTTGTCATGGACCATAGACGAGGTTTTGGGGCCAATCTCGGTCATGGGCTGGTTCGATCGTGGCTTGGGCCTGGGCGTGACTTGGACTCGAGCTGGAGGGTACCAAGAGGTCGGGGTTGACTGTCCCATGACCGAGCTTGCTTAGGGCTGAACTTCTTCTGCGTTTGGAAGTAGCTTGTTGCCACGTTGTCTGTCTTGATCATGAACGATGACCCGAGAAGATAGTGCCTCCATATCCGAAGACAATGGATGATTGTCGTCATCTCCTTCTCTTGGACTGTGTACTTCTTCTCGGCGTCGTTGAGCTTCCTGCTCTCGTAAGCTATGGGATGTCCTTCCTGCATAAGAACACCACCAATTGCAAAGTCGAAGGCATCAGAATGTACCTCGAATGGTTTGCCAATGTCGGGCAAAACCATGATTGGTTCTTCGGAGACAAGAGTCCGAAGCTTGTCGAAGGCTGCTTGGCATTTGTCCGTCCATTGCCATTTGTGGTCCTTCTTCAACATGTCCTAGAGAGGGGCTGCTATTGAGGAGTAACCGAGGATGAACCTTCGGTAATAGTTGACCAATCCAAGGAAGGATCGCAACTGTGGGAGAGTCCTCGGCACAACCCACTCTCGGATTGACTTGATCTTCTTCGGGTCCATCAAGAGCCGTCCTTCCTTAACGTAATGGCCAAGGAATTCTACCTCGTGCTGGGCAAAGCTACACTTCTCGAGCTTGACATACAGCTCATTGTCTCGGAGGACATTCAAGATGGTCCGAAGGTGACCTACATGCTCGCTCAAGTTCCGGATATACACAACAATATCGTCTAGATATACTACAACAAACTTGTCAAGATACTCATGGAATAGCTGGTTCATTATAGTACAAAACGTTGCCGGAGCATTAGTGAGACCAAAGGGCATTACTTGAATTCGAAGGAACCATACCTTGTTGTACACGTGGTCTTAGGTTCATCTCCTTCGGCAATGCGCATTTGATAGTATCTCGACCTCAAGTTGAGTTTGGAGAACACTCGTGCATCTTTGATCTGATCAAACAAGTCGGCTATTAGTGGAATAGGATATTTGTTTTTGACCGTTACCTTGTTGAGAGCTCGGTAGTCGATGCACATCCTTAGGGATCCGTCCTTCTTCTTTTGGAATAGAACGGGAGCGCCATATGGAGCCTTGGAAGGCTGAATGTATCCAGCCTCTAGAAGGTCTTCTAGTTGCCTCTTGAGTTCGGCTAACTCGGGAGGAGCCATTCGGTAAGGAGGCATGGCTGGTGGCTTAGCTCCGGGGATCAACTCGATAGCATGATCGATGCCACGTCTCAGGGGAAGCTTCTTGGGAAGTTCCTCGGGCATGACATCTGCAAAGTCATTCAACACACGCCTTACCTCGGCCGGGATCGTTGGTTGATCCGGCATGTCCGTCTCTTCTCCTTGGTTGAGGTCTCGGACGGTGGCCAAGTAACACTCGAAGTTTTTGACTCCTCGCTTGAATTGCATGGCTGTGAGGGTTGAGGATGCGGTTGGTGCAGCCTTGAGAGGAACTATGGTTGTGCTAAGTCTCCCCGATAGTCAAGAGTGTCCGGATGACATTGTTGAAGAAGAGATTCAGAACGAGGATGTTTCGGAAGAACGTGAGTCCCCGCAGCCACAACGAGAAGCCCACCATAACCACACAAAGTATATGATAAAAATATATGATATATATTTTTCAATTCGTATTTCTTTTCATTAAATGTGTCGATATATATAATACGATGTTTACCAAAACATCATATATGTAATTATATTTGGTTTATAATAATTGAAATAATGGTAACTAATATATCTTTTTTTTTAAATTAAATATATGAGATCTTTTTGTGGTTTTATAAAGTTTAGTAAAACATGGAATATGTAATTAGATTTGGTTTATAGTTAGATTTGGTTTATAGTTAATCGCGAAAGTAATATAATGTGGTATGAGTATGTTAGAGATTACGAGAGAAAATGAGTTAAAAAAACATAAATTTCCTAAGATTTGCAAATAAAATATGTAAATTTAATTTTTTAACTAAATATACGAATTTTAAAATGTTTTCACTTATTTCTATCATTCTATTCCCAATATTCAAATGTATTTATTTTATTATAATATCATATGCGTTATATTTTTTAAAATTCTTTCTATACTAATAATTAAAGTCAAGATTCAATCAATTATATTTAAAACGTAATATTGTTTTTGAAATCAAAGCACAATTGATTCAATGTATGTGGTAGATTTTCTATGTTCTCACTATCCTGGATTAATTCTATAAAACATTTCTACCTGATTTAATCTTATATATATACACACACATATATAATTACAATGGATTAATAAGGAGACACGTGTTTTCTAAAAATTTAATGGAAAACAAGTTTTCTATGAAATAATTGTTAATACTGTTTACGTCTTCTTCCGTCATAACTTTCTCTATTAATACATAATTAATTTAATTAAAAATGATGTTTGAATTCATTGAATAAGAACTAATGAATTCTAAACTATATATAAATGGCGGTTTGAGCCTCTCAAGTTCAAGGTTCAAGTATCAACTGATTATTTTGATTTAGCCACAACCTTTCCAATCCGATTTGTTCAGGTTTGTAAATATGATTTAAATTTGTTTTGTTGTTGTTTTCTATTCCGTTTCTTATAATATTTTTATTTGATTGTGGAATCTACGTATATTTATATTATATATGTGTTTCCTTTACATAATTTTTTCCTTTTTTAGGTTGTTTAAAATTTCAACAAACCGAAAAAATTTATTTAAAATTTATTGACCATTAGTATTATAACACAAAATATAAAGAAAAAACATGTACATATGAAAAGTGAAACTTATTTTATTTATGTCCAACTGTTTTATTAGACAGTCGATTGGTCTATGAATATTTTAATTGTGTTTTTTATACGCAAGAATAAAGTAGATTTGATGCAACAAATTTATATTATTTTAAAAATATGTAATTACGAGAAAAATTTCTATTTAAAAAAGTTGTTATTCTAATATACTATGTAATATGTAATGTATAACGAACGGAAATTTAAAAAAAAAATGAATGAATTGGGGTAAGGTGATAAAATTAAAAGTTCTGGAAAAATCTGTTATTTCAGCTAGGGTCTTTTAGAACGAAATAAAAGTGTGGGCAGAATTCGAAAATTTCATAAAATATGGGATTGGACTGCAATTTTTGCTAGGGTTTCTTCTTCTTCTTTTTCCTCCTCCCATGGCCGACCCTAACACCATTGTTGCCTATCTTCCACTCCGATTTGCCTCCTTGCTCGCCGTCGACCATCGACCACCGCCCCGTGGCCACCGCTTCATCACCGTCGGTCCGTTTCTCCATCTTTTCTTAGTTTTTCTTCATCGTTTTCCTTCTCCTTTACCGCCATGGAGTTTTTCCGATTTCCGGCGAACGGAAGCTCGGTTTGGGTTGAGACTTGAAGGGTTTGAAAGCACTTGACGAGTTGAATCTTTTCTGGGTAGTGTCGTCGCCGGAAACGGTGAAACATCGCCGGAAAATCACCGAGAACCGTCGGAGAAAAACTTAGATCTAGGGTGATTTAAGCCGATTTAGGCCAAAATAACTTCGGATTTGGATTCCTTGATTGGTTTTACATAGGAAACAAAAAAAAA
>NW_010966274.1:989791-992194 GCF_000463585.1 Tarenaya hassleriana
CCACCGTCGCCGGAAAATTTTCCGGTGACATGGGTTGAACCGTTTCAATCCTGTGATTTCAAATCCGAAATCCGTTTTATAAAATTCAAAGTATTTAGAGATCTTCGAACGATTTAAAATAAGACAGTTTAACCGTAAGACTTACCATTCGATTAACGTTTTTTTTTCGGTAGTAAATATTTTTGAAAAATAATTTGTTGATTAAGATTATTATATGATAATTAATTATAGGTGAAGAAAATCTCGAGGTTATTGAACACAGGATCGAGGATTAGAGCGAATCTTTCGGAGTTCATCGTTTAGACCAAGGTGAGGGGACTCGACAGAACTCCTCTTTCTTCTATTCGCTTAGACATGATGATAGAGAATATAGATATCATGCGGTTAGGACTTTAGGATAGACGCCTTAAATTCCTTGTTGATTGATGATTGATGATTGATGATTGATGATTGATGATTGATGATTGATGATTGATGATTGATGATTGATGATTGATGATTGATGATTGATGATTGATGATTGATGATTGATGATTGATGATTGATGACGATTGATGATTGATGAATAATGAATGATGATTGATGATTGATAAACGTTTTTTTTTCGGTAGTAAATATTTTTTTGAAAAATAATTTGTTGATTAAGATTATTATATGATAATTAATTATAGGTGAAGAAAATCTCGAGGTTATTGAACCCGGGATCGAGGATTAGAGCGAATCTTTCAGAGTTCATCGTTTAGACCAAGGTGAGGGAACTCGACAGATCTCCTCTTTCTTCTATTCGCTTAGACATGATGATAGAGAACATAGATACCATGCGGTTAGGACTTTAGGATAGACGCCTTAAATTCCTTGCGGATTCATGATGTATGTTGATTGATGATTGATGATTGATGAAGGACGATTAATGATTGAGAATCGATGATTTATGAATAATGCATGATGATTGATGATTGATAAATTTCCGTTGAGTGATTATGGTTTATGACGCACATGTTATGTGATGACGTTTTTTTTAATAGGTTATTAGCTCGTTAGAATGAGTTGTACTTATGATATTAAATAAACTTTGGCATGATGTTTGGAAAGATGAGAGAATTAAAGAATTGAGTTAGGGACTAGGATGTGACCTCAGAGTGTGCTAAAAATATTTTAAAAGTGAGTTTTGAGACCATGGTACGACAGCGATCCATGTGGAGTGGTAACCCCGACTACGGCGGCGATCCGTAGAGGGTTATTACTATTGGTCGTGTTTTGATAACCCCGACTACGGCGGCGATCCGTAGAGGGTTATAACGATATTTTTTTGTTTTGTTTTATAAAAGAGTTTTCAGCTAAGTCTGAGGGGTACTGAATAGTCCTAGAATCTGGACTCGTTTTAAAGAATCGAACAAAGAAAAGTTAGGAGAAGAACGTGAATCGATAGATTGAGTTTTGTTTGAGTTGAATGTTGATTGAATTGTTTTCTATTTGATTGTCTATTCTGGGTACGGATGCGAGGTTTATAGTCTTGCAACCTTACTGAGCTATTCGCGTAGCTCACCTCTTCCTTTTTCTCCACAGGTGAAAAGTGAAGCAGATTATTGTGGTTGGATTCGGTAGTTTGCCAGAAAGACGAAGATTTAGAATTTTTATTTCCTTTATTCAATTTATTCATGAAATTAATATTCAGACTTAAGTTATTGAAATTCATTGTTTTAGACTTCCGCTGTAGAGCCTGATTTTGATGGTTGATTTTAGAATAAATCGGACTTTTTTATAACCTAAGTGACGATTCAACGATATCCGAAATACCGGATTTTGGGTCGTTACAGATGGTATCAGAGCTCACTCTTTCCAACGGACTTTTTAACAAAAATCTTCATATGGTGTTAGCGACTCAGTTTATGGTAAAATAACCATTCTAATATTGTTGCCATGATGTGAACGTAGGATGACACCTGGTCGTGGACGAGGACGTCCAGTCCCAGAGGAGGAGAGATGTGGAAATCCTCCCCAGCCTGATCATATGCAAGAAATGAGGAATTTACTGATGGAGCTCATCACTACTGTGAGACAACAGCACTACAAAAAAAGTGGTCATTTCCAACGGGTAAATCCGTTGGAAATGGCCAAATTTCCGTTGAAAATTAACGTTTCCAACGGATTTCCAACGGATTTATCCGTTGGAATTTCGTCGTTAGAAATCGGTGTCCGTTGGAAAACCGTTGGAATTTTCAACGGAATTTCAACGAATTTTTCCGTTAGAATTTTTCAACGGATTTCCAACCGGCATCCGCGGATTTCCAACCGCAATTTCGGTTGAAAAATTCCAACGGAATTTCCAACCGCAATCCGTCGGAATTTCCAACCGATATCCGTTGGAATTTTCCAACGGAAATTTCAACCACATTCCGTTGG
>NW_010966274.1:992907-1011901 GCF_000463585.1 Tarenaya hassleriana
ATTTGTTTATATATATACCTCCTTAATATACATATATATATTTATATGTATGTATATATATATATATTTAAATATACCAGTCTTTTATATATTTATACGTATATATATGTATAAATACATGTATATTTTGTGTATATATATTTTATATATACATAACAAATATATATTATACATACATATATATATAAATATATAAATATATATATATATATATATCAATTGATTTTTCAATTAAAATCTAAATTTCCAACCGATGTCCGTTGGAATTCCGTTGGAATTTTTTTTTTTTAAATTTTCAAAAAAATTTCCAACCGGCATCCGTTGGAATTCGGTTGGAAATTTTTTTAAAACAAATTCCAAAAAAAATTCCAAACGGCATCCGTTGGAATTCCGTTGGAATTGTTTTCTAACAAACATCCGTTGCAACTCCGTTAAAAATTTGCAACCGATTTTTCCAACGTTTATCCGTTTAAAATTTCCAACCTAATTTTTCAATTGAATACGTTGAAAATTCCGTTAAAAATTTCCAACGGGTGTTTCCAACGGGTATCCGTTGGAAATTTTTAACGGAATTTTAACGGAGATCGTCGTTGAAACGCCGTTGAAAACCGTTGAAAATCCGTTGGAAAATTTCCAACGGACAAATCCGTTGGAAAATCCGTTGGAATTTGCGGATTTTTTTGTAGTGCAGGGAGCAGCACCAGCTCCACAACCGGTCCCTGCACCACCACCGCCTTATGTACCACCACCTCCACCTCCCGTACAACCAGCTGCAGCTCCTGCACCTGCACCACCTGTGATGAATGCGGAATTTTTCCAGTTCCTTGATCGAGTGGAGCGTCGTACAGCTCCAAGATTTGGTGGTACATCTGATCCAGCTGTGGCCGAGGATTGGTTGGACAGGATGACTCAGATATTTGATCTTATCCAGTGTCCTGATCTTTTTAGGGCACACATATCCATCTACCATCTGGATGGAGAGGCGAGACACTGGTGGAAAGGAGTTGCCCAACCATTTGGGGTAAACTATCAGTTCACTTGGGGACAGTTCGTCCATGCATTTCGAGAGAAATATTACTCACCTGGAGTACAAGAGGAGATGGCGATGAAGCTTATTAGCCTTCAACAAGGAAATCGTTCAGTGAAAGAATATGAGAGGGAATTCAATTCATTGGCTAGATATGGAGGTGAGATGCTGCAAACAGAGACCTTAAGGGTTAAGAAGTTCGTAAGAGGACTTCGTCCATCTCTCAAGGCAAAGGTAGGTTTCGAACAACCACATATATCTCATTGAGATAATGTTACCTTGCTAATTTGAGATTGTTTATCTATAGGTGGAACTTTTGAAAATCAACTCGATGTCAGAAATAGTTGATATGGCTGATCGAGCTGAGAGAACAGAACGTGAAATCGAAGCATCTACTAAGAGGTCGACTAACCCCAGTCATAGGCGTCTAGTTTAAGATGACAAGAGTAAGGGCAAGGCGGTTATGCAACCTTATACATTCGGTATCCCGATGTGCTCACAATGTGGGAGACGTCACTTTGGCGAGTGTAGATTGCTCCAGATTACTTGTTTCCACTGTGGAAGGGCGGGACATTATAAGAGCGATTGTCCCGAGTTAAAAAGAGAAGCACCTAAGAGGATTGAACAAAGACCAGTTCATCAACAACCAGCTGCTAAGAGACCAGCGGTGAAGCCTAGGGTCTATGCTCTAGGAACTGAAGAGCAAGAGGAAGAAGAAACGACAGCAATCATAGGTATGTCGATATTTTGATTTAGCCACAACCTTTCCAATCTGATTTGTTCAGGTTTGTAAATATGATTTAAATTTGTTTTGTTGTTGTTTTCTATTCCGTTTCGTATAATATTTTTATTTGATTGTGGAATCTACGTATATTTATATCATATCTATATACATATATATATATATATATATATATATGAAAGTTTTATTTGTAGTAATTTGGTAGGTCACCTAAACATATCTATGTATATAAAACTCTATGTGGCATTTTGTTTGATTTACATTCATTTGTGTAAAACATAATATATCCCAACGACTTTTATGTATAAATATATATATTATTGCATTCAACGATTGCTTTACTCCTATGAACATAATAAATAAATATACTATATTGCTAATAATGTCGTTATTGATAAAATTAAATCCATTGTAGGAATCGAAAAATCAGATGCACCGAGTGATATCAATCCATTTAGGATGGGATCAGATGAGTATACATCATAATTATCGGTGTATTATGGTCAGATTTTTAAGGATATGGGATGAACAAAATCCTTTCAATAGGAATGAGTTCAATGGCATCAGATTCTTATTAATTGATGAAAATGTACGTTCTGTTTAACATTTATTTTCTTATGTTTTGATTATTAAAAATCTAATATTTTCTACTTATAACATTGCACGAGAATGTTGTTGAAGAAAAAATATTTCAGAATCATGCAGAAAAATTTAAAAATATAATAAATGATGTATTTTTAATAAGGCATTTCAAGATTCTACCAAATAAAAATATATATAAATTAACGAACAACAAATTTCGTATTTATTTTACAGAATATACTACTGTTGAAAAAGGTGTTATAACTGCTTATAGTATTGCCAAAGAGAAATTTCGAATATGCTTATACGACGATTTGTTGGCATTGACAAACAAAAAACAAAAAGAAATATTGGATTTTATAATTAATATAAATTATTATAGTCGTTACGGGTGTAAATCCAAAGATTATCTACGGTAATTATTTAACACAAATTAATTCATAAATATTTGATAGATTAATATTTAAAACTTCATCATTGTTATATTGAGTTTATTAATACATTTTATGTATTAGGTGTTCTATCGCTCAACACAACAACATCTACAAAGATTTACACAGATGAAAAACTGAATATATCTCTGTACTGATAAATTATATCATTCTTGAAAAAATCTATACTTATAATATTTACCAAAATAATTTTTATTATTATCTCACAGCTAAAATTTTTTACAGACATTGAAGAAAAGCCACACCCGTATTGAAGAAAATCATAATAAATCGGTTACATTAAAATGATAAAATAGATATGCACTGATATTAATATTTTGTCATTGATTTAATTTTGTTTACAAAAAATATAATGATATTTTTATATTATTAAAATTTTCTATTTATATTTTATGTAACTCAAACAACTTATCTTAGTTTTTGCTACATTCATTTTACCAAATTAAATACCAATATAATAAACATGAAGTGTTTCATATCATACATGTACAACTCGAATGCATCATAAATTTTTTACCAAATTAACCCAACCAGTTTATTTAATATGAACTGAAAAAATATACAATTTTTTGGTTTAGTGACGATGCATGTTCACGTGGCAAATTTTAATTATGTGTCCAGCTATATCATCTATTTACTTAACGCAATTCACAAAAATTAAACGTCGTTGGAGATGGTGTAGGAAATTATTAAATATTTTGAGATTTGAGATTTTAAGTCTGCACGATACGCGCAGATTAGAACCTAGATGAAAAATAAATGGTTAAAAACAAAAAAAATGGAAAAAATATAAAAATTGAAAATATAGAAAAGGAAAAAAATGGTGGTTACCGAAAAAAATGTTACGTGCACCTATAAATTTTATAAAAATTATGAATAAATTATATTTTGTTAATTATATAGTGGGGCATAATACTCCACTTCATTACATTTGGATCCAACTTTATCATCTTATTCTGATAATTTTTTTTAATTGAATAATATAAGTTATAAATTTAAAAACAAAATATATTATATTTAATTTTAAAATTAATCAAAAAAAATATGTAAAACCGTAAATATTTAGTCCACGCGATGCGCGCGGGTTATTAACTAGTATTTTTATAAAGGGAAATTCGCAGATAAATACCTATACTTTTACAAAACTCCCAGATTAATACATGTACTATAAAATTCCCAAATAAATACCTGTACTTTTCAAAACTCACATATAAATACCCATACTTTTGAAAAATTACCAAATAAAGCATTCATCGTTGACGGCGTTTAACGTGTCACTGTTCAACCTAAAAAATCGATGATTTAGCTTTATAAAATCCGACTAAGCATCCACGTGTTTTGCCACGTCGGACTAACCGGTTCAATTAATTGGATCGATTTGACAAAAAACCAATCCGGTTTGGTAAACATTTCAGAAGCCCTAAAATCCCCAAATGAGAATCGGGCACTCAAAATCTGGAAAAATTAGAAACCCTAGAAACTAAAAACTCTCTGAGTACGAATTTCGGCGAATCGATAGTCTCCTCTTAGTGGTGAATCGGCGCTCTCCTCTTGTCGATTTCTCTGTGAAGGTATGTGTCAGCTCTCGACTCTCGACTCTCGACTCTCAAGTCTCGGTCTCTCACCTCCACTCTCTCTTTCGTTGGTGTAAGGGTTCGAGTCTCTGGATTGTCGGTCTCTCGCCTTCTCTTTCATTGGTCCTTTTTAGGTCTCACCTCCACTCTCTCTTTCGTTGGTGTAAGGGTTCGAGTCTCTGGACTGTGGGTCTCTCGTCTTCTCTTTCATTGGTCCTTTTTAGGTTTCGAATCCATGATTCTGGGTATAGATAGAGTTGATTTCTTGATTATTTGATGGAATCTGGGTATATGTTCGGTTCTGCGTATAAGTTAGATTATAGGTTTAGGTTCGATTTTAGGATATAGAATTCGGTTGTGGGTATAGGTTCTATTGTAAGTTATGGTTTTGGAGCTCGATTTTTGAATTCTGTTGTGATATAAATGGTCGTTTTTAATTCGGTCGTGGATATAGGTTATGGAGTTCGATTTTTGGTTGATAATAAGTTTTTAAAATTTGTGCAGGGTTACATTTTAATCTACGTATGAAAAATGGCAAACAAAATCGATGTCAATTTTCATATTGGAGGAACAATGATAAATGTGGATGGAGAACTCAGCTACATAGGCGGATTCAAGATCAATGGAGTGAAGTTCGATCCAGATAAGTTATCATGGTTAGTCTTTGAGAAGTTTGTGCAATCCCATAAGATATCATCTCCTATTTCTATGATGTTGTATAAGTTGCCTCATGAAACAATGCAAGAATTGAGGGTATGTCATGAAGATGTAGTTTGGGAAGTTTGTGATATGTGTAAACTAGCTGAGGAATGGAAGAAGTTAGAGATCTATGTAGATCATGAGATATCAGAACCAAATGTTGTGCTAAGTCTCCCCGATAGTCAAGAGTGTCCGGATGACATTGTTGAAGAAGAGATTCAGAACGAGGATGTTTTCGAGAAAGAGTTCAGTGAAGAAGAGGTTAGGAGTGAAAATGTTATACCAGAACAGGTTCAGGATGAGGATATTAGGGAAGCATTTAGAGAAGAATTTGCTGTAGAAGAAGAGGGTAGAGAAGAAGAGGCTGTAGAAGAAGAGGGTAGAGAAGAAGATGTTGTAGAAGAAGAGATTCAAAATGAGGATGAAGAAAATGATTTTTGTAGAAGGTCATCATATGAACAACCTGCTGAATATATCAGTGATGAGGATAATGCCAATAAAGACGACGTTTATCCTCGAACACCAGAAAATACAGCAGATGAGTGGGAGTCTTTTGAAAAGCCTAACTTAGGCGGTCTGAAAAAAAGATTATGTGTTGAAGGAGAGGATCATATAAGCTTTGGTAAGACATTCAACAATGCTGAGGAATTTAAAGATGCTGTTTTCCAATACATGTTGAGTACCAAATATAACGTTAGAATATCGAGATCGGAGAAGACCAAGTATGTTGTTGTGTGTGGTACGAAGACTTGTCCGTGGCGAGTGTATTGTTCAGTAGATGGCCGTTTCAATAAATGGCTGATAAAATCATATAACCCGGATCACAACCACACGAAAGATGGATATGCATCATTATTGACGATGAGGCACATCGCAGCCATGTTCACCGAAATGCTCAGAAGACAGCCTTCATACCCTGCTGCCCAGATGCAATATGATTTGCAAACAGCTTGTGAGATGACTGTGTCATTATCAAAGTGTTTCAAAGCTCGGCAAATTGCGTTAGGAGTGTTAATGGAGGATCAACGAGTTCAGTTTGCAAAGTTATGGGATTATGAAGCGGAGCTTAGGAGATCAAATCCCAACACAACTACTGAAATTGTGACAAAACTTGAGAAAGGTGTACCAGTTTTCGATCGATTTTATATATGTTTCGAGGTTTTACGCGAGACTTGGAAGAAACATTGTCGCTCTGTGATCGGGTTAGATGGATGTTTTTTGAAATGGGAGCTTAAAGGAGAACTCCTTTCTGCTGTTGGAAGAGATGCGAACAACCGGATTTATCCTATAGCATGGGCAGTTGTACGCGTGGAGGATACCGATAGTTGGACTTGGTTTGTACGTAAACTACAAGCAGATTTGGACTTGGGGGAAGGACACAATATTACTATACTTTCAGATAAACAGAAGGTGAAGTTTGTGTTTATTTGATTTCATTATATGTAATCTGTTGAATATACATTATATTTTATTGGTTTTGTATTTGCTTTCAGGGTTCAGTTGTACGCGTGGAGGATACCGATAGTTGGACTTGGTTTGTACGTAAACTACAAGCAGATTTGGACTTGGGGGAAGGACACAATATTACTATACTTTCAGATAAACAGAAGGTGAAGTTTGTGTTTATTTGATTTCATTATATGTAATCTGTTGAATATACATTATATTTTATTGGTTTTGTATTTGCTTTCAGGGTTTGTTAAATGCTATTGAGAATATACTTCCATTTGCTCATCACCGTATGTGTACTCGACACATATATGCCAATTGGAGGAAGTCATTCAAAGATTTGGAGCTCAAGAGATTGTTTTGGGCAGCTGCTAACAGTTTCCATGAAGGTGAGTTTCAAAAGCATATGGAAGCTGTGAAGAATTATAATCAGCTGGCATATGAGGCATTGATTCGTTCTAGACCGAAACAATGGGCACGAGCGTTCTTTAGTCTTCAGTCTAAGTGTGATGATGTAAACAACAATTTGTCGGAGAGTTTCAATGGGTCAATCAGAGAAGCACGTATGAGACCTATGATTGACATGCTGGAAAGTATCAGGCGACAAACAATGCAAAGAATTGCGAAGCGGCAACGCCAGTCCAGCTCTTGTATCACTCCATTTCCACCAGACGTAATGGATGACATCGAAGCTGTTCGACAGAGGTCAGTCTATTGTATAGCGATACCAAGTGGACATGGAAAATATGAAGTTTTACAATTCGGTATAAGTTATACCGTAGACCTTGGTGGGAAGACTTGTGCTTGCCGGAGATGGAATTTAACCGGATTACCATGTGAACATGCATTATGTGTCCTCAATGCAAGAAAAGACGACATTACAAGGTATGCTTGTTACTATTCTTGAGTAAGTTTCTTAATATATGTTGTAATCCTCAGAGTTTTTCATGTATGTTTGTTACAGGTATTCTTCAGAGTTTTTTCTGACATCAAAATGGAAACAAACATATGAGAAAAATCTGTTACCAGTCAATGGGGAACCAATGTGGCGTAAGTTGGGAAGAGAACCTATCGGTGTACCCGAGAAGCGGGCGATGCCCGGACGACCGAGGAAACATAACCGAAAAAAGGATCCTCACGAATCTCCTACAAAGAAAGGTCATATGACACGTCATGGTAGGATAATGACATGTAGTCGGTGTAAGCAGCCTGGGCATAACACAAGCACGTGTATAAATGATCCGGTACAGAATAATGTCCAGAAACGAGGACGAGGAAGACCAAGAAAATTACAGGTATATGTGTTTCATAGAATTTTTTAAACGGAAATAAACTACTGATCAATTTTTTCCTGTGTAAATAGGTCGGTGGACTGTCAAGACAGCCCGAACCATCAAAAAGAACAAGAACAACGACCAATGTTTCTGTCGATTCGGTCCAATCGAGTCAAAATTCTATCCAGGTTGGTCCATCAAGTCAAGCTCATCCTCCAAGACCTAGACATAATCGTCACCCTAGACCAAGACAGAACCATCCCTCAGCCCAATCAACTCAACAAATGCCTCTTCCTACTCAATCCAGCCAGAGTAATCAGCCTTCTGTCCAATCCAGCCAGAGTGGTCCTCCGACTTCACAACGTCTTCGTTATCGATCAACTCGACCCCTTGGAGGACCGCATAACCGAAATACATCTTCCATGATATTTGTTACTCCATATACGGGTAGAGTATTTCAGGTTCCAAGGCCGGCTCCTCCATCAAACTCGGGAAACAAGTGACATAGGTTTCGGCTATTAGGAGTTTATATTTTGGCTCGGAATTCTGTATTGACTGCTCTTTTTTGTTTCAGAATTCTGTATTGACTACTCTTTTTTGTTTCAGAATTCTGCATCGGTTGTCTTTGGATTTTTTTGGTTCAAAATTCTGTATCGTTTGTCTTTGGATTTTTTTTGGGTTAATGTGAACCTATCGGCATATCTATGTATTTTGTTTATCTTCAGATTAATGAATTTACATGTTTATGATGTGTATAATTTATTTTCTGACTCATGATTCAACAAAAAAAAATTAACACAAGTGAACAACGAAACATAAATTCATGACATTAATACCAACAATAACATAGAAACATTAGTCCATGACAAATCCCAACACATAAACGACTTCACTCCTTCAATAAACCATAATAATACAACCCAAACGAAATAAAAACCATCATTCCTATGACCATTTTTTGGCAAATTGCTTTGAATTCTTCAACCTGAGCTTCAATCTTCTTAACTCTAGCTTCGATTCTATCAATCCGAACTTTCATTTTCTCATTTTGAACTTCAATCTTGTCATTACGAACTTCGATCTTCTCATTTTGAACTACGATCTTCTCATCCCGAACTTCAATCTTCTCATTTCGAACTTTGATCTCCTCTTTCAATGATTGCAGTTCTTCGATAATGGCTTCATCGACCCATTTCCACATGTGTGAATAATTTCCCTGAAACGAATCATTGTAATTCATTTACCATTCTTCCTATAACGCATAAACAAATGTGGAACTGACCTCTTGTGATTCGCAACAGAAGAATAATCTTCCTGGGTTTTTTGAAGTTTTCGATATCAATTTTATAACGGAGCGTCCGCATTCACATTGCTGTGGTATTCCTTTTTGTTTGGATGATCTAGAACTGCAACAGACTTGTGAATCTGTCGAACTCATGAATCTGAAACTCCGCAAACAGCGTAATCTGAAACTCATCAATCAACATGAATCTGAAATCTAAGAATAGCGTACCACTCAAATATGAACATAAATCTGAAATCTAAGAATAGTAAACCCTAAAATTTTGAAAATGGAATTCACACTTACCTAATAACCGACGACGTAGGACACGAGAGATAGGTCGGCGGTGAAGAACAGCGACGAGTCGAGGAGGAGGAGAAAGCCGATGAGGACCAGAGAGGAGAAAGTGAGAGGACTGGCGAAGGGAGATGGAAAAAATGAGAGGATGAATCGTGGTTGGGGAGGGGATGATAATTATAAACATTTAGGGTTTCCATTTTTTTTACCAAACCGGATTGGTTTTTTGTCAAACCGATCCAATTAATTGAACCGGTTAGTCCGACGTGGCAAAACACGTGGATGCTTAGTCGGATTTTATAAAGCTGAATCATCAATTTTTTAGGTTGAACAGTGACACGTTAAACGCCGTCAATGATGAATGTTTTATTTGGTAATTTTTCAAAAGTATGGGTATTTATATGGGAGTTTTGAAAAGTACAGGTATTTATTTGGGAATTTTATATTACAGGTATTAATCTGGGAGTTTTGTAAAAGTACAGGTATTAACTAGTATTTTTATAAAAAGGGGGTTACTGCTCACCTCTAGGCATAATCGAGAAAAAAATTATTTTTATTTTCAAATATTTAATAAAATCATTTAGTTTTACTCTGAATTTCGATCCGTTACATTTTCTCCGAACTATTATTTTTCCGTCTAAATAATGGTGGACCAATATTGAGCCCATGGAGCTCTATAATGGGCCTTATTGGGCCATAATGCCACCGTTTCAAGCCGGGCACGTGTACGTATTGAATGAAATCTCGCACATTTTGGGGAACCGTATACGTCGTAATTCGTTTCATTTGTTTTTTCAATCATCTTAATCTAGTGATTAATTTTAATTTATTATTCGTATAATTTAATATTTGAATAGAGCTTTTAAAATATTATAAGAACCGTAAATATTAGATCAGTGCACTATAAACTTCAAATTAACTTGGAAATGATATTTTTTTTTGTGGATAATAGTATTTGGTATAATTTTGGCCTATTAGATGTAACATTTTTAAGAATCCTCTTAAATACCATAAATTTAAAATGTTATTTAATCTTTAGTTTTTATAAATACTACAAATCTTGTGTTATTCAATAATTTTTTTCGAGATAATACAAGACTTTATAGTAGAATGATTCTAAAACAAAATTAAAACAGTAATTAAAATTGTAGACAAAAAAAAAATGTTTCCAATGACTCGTTATCAGTTAGAATTGGTTTTGACCAAAACAAAAATTACATGGATGATGTTGACCATAACAAAAGTTAGTGGCACAATCTAGAATTACACGAAACATCTGGGCCAATAACATAATTTTCTTATCTGAAGAAAAGCGTCTTCCGGAAGCTTTTGTTTTTGTTCGGTTCCGGTCCATGTGATTTATTTTTTTCAACTTTTTGGCTCAGATTTTTATCTTCTTCAGGAAGCTACCTAACTCGATCCAACTACATCACGTGCACTGCCTGCTCCTACCTGATCAAATGCATCATCATAAGTGGCTCAGTTTTTTTTTTAAAAATTATTCCTTTATATAGATATCGACCGGTTTGTGACCGGTTATGAGTCGGTTTAGGGGCTGTACCGGTGATCAAGTTAAAACACGTGAATTTATTTGTTAGTAATCTTATTTTCCTTTAGCTGAAGATCCTACGTAAAGCAGAGATTTTGTGCGCTTTTTGGCATATAAGATTACTTGCTTAACACGACAGCTGTGCTCTGCGTGAAGAAATTGTCTTCCATCAATATATACACACAAGTTGGTGTCTATATATACGTGACGGACCGAGAATAATTTTTAATTGGGGGTATAAACTATAATTGGAGAAACAAAAATAATTTTATTACGGGGCATTGAACGATTTTAATTAAAATTTTATATAATATATAAAGAAAATAATTCTTTTTTATTTAAAAGTGGAGCTAATGTCCCCACTACCTTCTACATGGTCTGCCCATATATATATATATATATTAATTAAAATTTTATATAATACATACGTTTTACACTTCCATGTCACCGGTTGAACTAATCAAGTTTGTTACAAAGTTGGAATTTCAGAATATCTTATTGGGAACTAAAGCCTAACAACTCCCAAACTTGGAATTTCAGAAAATTATTGGCTATCAAAGACACAACCAAGGAATTCATACGTTGCAAGGTTGGTGATGGAAAAATTTGCAGATTTTGGTATGATGTATGGACAGATCTGGGAGTACTATTGGACTATATTGGTCTTGATGGACTGAAACTAGCTCGTTTACACAAATCTGCAACAGTTTCAGATGTTGTTGAGGGAGATGGCTGGAAACTTCCTCCAGCAAGAAGCCCACGTATCCAAGAACTTCACATTGCCTTAGCCGGAAAAGAAGCGGCAAAGCAGTCCCATGGAGCAGATTGCTATCTCTGGAAATGTGCGGACTCCAAGTTCACCAAGTCTTTCTCAACGAAATCAACTTGGAAGCTACTCAGATTACGATCTCCTAAGGTCCACTGGTACAACCTGGTATGGTTTAAGCAAAGCTTTCCTCGATATGCTTTCCTACTTTGGCAGGTATTTCTGAACCGTCTACCCACACGTGATCGACTATCAAGGTGGGGCATAAACACAGAGCTCTCATGTCTCATGTGCCGGCTGGAGTCAGAATCACATAAACATTTATTCTTCAGGTGCATCATCTCTTCGGAAGTATGGAGAACCTTTACCCGACGAATCTGGACTTTACCACCATCTGATTACACCGATTTCGGACGATGGCTAAACGAGAATAAGGAGGAAACGTCACAACACCGCATCACCATAGCGAAGCTGCTCCTACAAGTCACTGCATATTATATTTGGCGAGAGCGTAATTCACGGATCTTTAAACAAGATGTCACATCCACAGCTTCCCTCATTGCCCGTGTGAATGATACAATGAGATGTTATCTATTTTCTCTACAAAGTGAGGGATCCTAAGAGTGCAATCCTATATTGCAGAGCTGACACTACCTCTTCGACCAACGGCGAGACGAGACGTGATGCAAGAAAACAAGAAAACAAGGTTTTATGCGGTTTTGTAAGTTTTGCAGATCCGAATTATGGAATCCAATCTTTTGGCTGTAAAATGGGGGCTATAACCCACATCCGCTTGGTTTATTGAGACTATGTAAACATTATTTTATTTATATATTCATCTTTACCAAAAAAAAGTTTGAATGATGTGTATATATTCATATATATATATTTATGTGTATATATTTATAAATATATATATATATATTTATATATATTAGTTGATCTTCTGTACAGAAATGAATATACAAATTTTTTTCATGATATAATATAAACAAAGGTTAGAATTTGAATTTTTTTTTACAATAAAGCAATGCGCTGATTAATTAGTCCACTAAAAACGCTTTAAGACAACAAATATTGCGATATTGCCAAAAACAAAAACGATTAAATGGTAACGAATCTGTTGCAATATTATTTCTAATATCTTTTAGCTTTTTTCTAGGGTTTGTAAATTTCATGTGTAAGTGTTTGTTATTGTTGCAAAAAAATTATTTTTTTTTGCGTGTTAAAAAACATGACACCATCTCTCGTCACCTCTATTTGCTTGTAAAGTGATTTTTTTTTTGCTAATTTTTTCTTATTTTTATTTATTTTTTTAGCATAATTCTATTTTGGAATTATCTTCCATAAGGGTTTTTGTAGTCGGGTCCAATATTATTTTCTATCATAATAAAATGTTGCTCAACCGCAAAAATTTAGCAAAAGTATAATTGTAAGGTGGAAAAATTTAATGGTCAATAACATAAAATCGTAATCAAATATAGTACGCATTTATTTCTTTGATACTAACTTATATACATCACCATTACCAAACTTGACGTCCAAGCAACCCCCAATTCTTAGTATTTTAATTTATTTTTTTGTTAAATATATTTATTTATTATTTTCCTTCCAAAGCTTAACTTTCACTTGCCCATCTTCCTACACAACCTCCTCTTCTTCCTCTTCTTCTTCTTCTTCTTCTTCTTCTTCTTCTCTCTCTCTCTCTCTCTCTCTCTCTCTCTCTCTCTCTCTCTCTCTCTCTCTCTCGTGTAGACAAGTAAGAGACAGAAATCATTGAGAGGGAAGATATGAATTGGTCAGATGGTTCAGAAGATAACTACGATCTTGATCTCGAAAGAGCTATATCGATCGATCATCCATTGATGGTTGCATCAAAATTCCGATCTCAATCACGTATAACCGTCGGTCCAAACACCGGCAAATCTCATAATACCATAACATGCCCTTCATGTGGGCATAAGATCCATCGACAACAAGACCAGGTAACAATCCACATCATGAACCCTTGTCATGATTTTTAATGGTGTGACACTTTATATTTGATGTCACATATTATGAATGTGTTATATATATGGTATATAAGGTTGGAATCATCAAAGATCTACCGAGTTTACCCGCGGGAGTGAGGTTCGACCCGTCGGATAGAGAGATTCTGATGCATTTGGAGGCGAAGGTGTCATCGGATAAACGAAAACTTCACCCGTTGATCGACGAGTTCATCCCGACGCTCGAAGGAGAGAACGGGATTTGCTACACACACCCTGAGAAACTACCTGGTATATATGTGTGTGTGTGTATATATGTATGTGCATATATTTTACAATTATACATATGGGCGATTCGTATATATCTCTAATAAGAAACGTGCTCATCTCAATGAAACGTTAATCAGATTAACCTAACTCGTTATTTACACACTTTTATATTGATAGAATCAAACCCTAAGCCTAAAATGTTTATCCGATTTTCGGGTTCAAATTCAAATGCATGATGTAGGAGTAAGGAAAGATGGGCAAGTCAGGCACTTTTTCCACAGGCCATCAAAGGCATACACGACGGGGACGAGAAAGCGTAGGAAAGTGAGTACGGACGAGCGAGGGCACGAGACGAGGTGGCACAAAACGGGCAAGACCAGGCCGGTCTCGTCGGGACAAGGATCGTTGAAAGGCTTCAAGAAGATTCTAGTGCTCTACACAAACTACGGCAGGCAGAGAAAACCCGAGAAAACCAGCTGGGTGATGCATCAGTACCATTTAGGACACAGCGAAGACGAGAAAGACGGCGAGCTCGTTCTATCGAAAGTGTTCTACCAGACGCAGCCGAGGCAATGCGGCTCGTCGATGGAGGCGAAAACGAAGGGTTTCGCCCCGGTAGATCCGCGCAATTACTCTGAAATCGACGGTTTAGGGTTTGAGGATGGAGGGCAAGAGGGGAATAACAGGGAGATTGATCAGAGGCAAGTGATTCATGAGTTGGTGGTGCGTGAAGGTGATGGGTCATGTTCACTGCTTAGGTTTACTTCTGATGCAAGCAAGGGCAAATAAATAGATGAAGAATTTAATAACATATATACATATGTATGTATGTATGTATGTATGTATGTATGTATGAAGTGGAGTGAAGGAGAGGCAAAGAATTACGTGAGAGAAAAACATAGGAAAAGATCCATCAGAGTAAATTATCGCAGAGCGGTTAGGGTTTTGGTGAATGTAAAAATAAGGCTCTAACATAACTTATTATCAAGCCAATACTGAATTTTAAAAAATAAAATTTTTATAAAAACATGGATCGTTTATTTAAATTTTTTTTGTTATCGGTAATAACAAAATTTTACATTTACTTTGTCATGTGAGGTCGGAATCGGCTCACGTCAGCAATGCACGGCGGCATGACGAGATGATGATGTCACCATTTGCATATTAAAAATTAGCACTTGTGAAATAATTTTATTCAATTTGTAATCCATAGACAGCGTTTCTCTCTAAAGACGCACTTAAACACTTCATCATTTTAGTCATGACAAGAAAAAAAAAAAGATCCTTTGAAAAAACACAAGCAAAACGCAAACGCCAAACGCAGCTAGAGGGCGACATCCAAGGAGCGATTCTAGCCACGTATATGTCTCGTCCTTGAGAATGGTTGCTCGGAACAATCCCATTCATCCCGATTCCAATCAGGGCCAGTCCGGTAGTTTTACCCGGACTAATCTGAACCCCACCCGGATCGAGCAGTTAGGGTGGACGTTTCGGAAATAGGTTCAAATTTGGAACGGAAGTGTATTGGTTCGCGTTTTTCGGTTTTACAAAAATAGATACTAATCGGTTTTTATATTATATCTGGTTCGGTTCGGTTTCAGTTTGGTTTGGCTCTGATTTTTATTAAAAAATTAGATTTTTTTTGAATTTTCGATTTTTCAGGATTTTTTAAAAGGGACAAACCCAATAAAAACCTTCAAGTTTGCTAATTATACAAAAAAAAACTTCGACTTAAAATTCAGCATAAAAAAACATCAACTATTAATTTTGAACAAAAAAATATTAACTATACAAATTATTTAAAAATAATATTTTATTTTAAATTTATTATAAAAAATTATCAATTATTAATTTTAATAAAACATCATCAATTATTAAAATATAAAAAACATATATTAATATTTAGATTTTTTTATGAAATTAATAATTGATGATTTTTTTATAACAAATTTAAAGTAAAAGACTGTTTTTAAATAATTTATATAGTTAATGGTTTTTTTTGTTCTTAATTAATAGTTCATGGTTTTTTATGATAAATTTTAAGTAGAAATTTTTTTTTGTGTAATTAGTAAACTTAAAGTTTTTTTGGAGTTTGTAATTTTTTAAAATTCGGTTCGATTCGATTACGAGAAATTCGATTTTTTCAAAATAATATCGTTCAAAAATTTAGAACGATTATGTGAAAAATAACGTATTTTTGGTTTCAGACCGAATAGATTAAATTAAAATACATTTTAAAAACTATACAATTATATATAAATAATTAAAATACGTTTTAGCTCGAATCTCCATTTTCCGATTATTTGCTTCCACTGAAATCTTTAGAACCCTCCGACTCATCTAGAGTCTACGGGGAAGATTTTTCAGATTCATCCGGACATCGAAGCTTTTTTTTTTTTTCAGCGGATCCTTTCGTCATCAGCCGCCGCTTCATCCCGGACACGATATCGACATCACCGGGAGGTTTTTCCGGCGGATTTGTTTCCCTAGTCTCAGACGAATTCTCGAGAATTTCTCCGTATAGATCTGTCGGTGAATTCCGTTTTTTCATCTTGTAGTGTTCCTTGTTTCTGTTTTAGCGTAAACTGTTGGGATATGGATCCGTGATTTCTGAGCATCGTCTGCTGTTTGTGGTTCGGTGTTTTCACGGAAAATTTGGTCCAAACCGTGATCAGTCCATTTTTTTAGCTGATTTGCTCCGTCGATTTATGATCTATTGTACTTCAAATCCAGATTTTGCCCAACAATTTAGGAGTGGAACTTAATTATGTAGCGTGACCTTTCTGTTCTTTTACAGGTTAGCTTAATCCGTTGGTTCCAAAAATGTCTTCAGCTCAAGATCCATTCTATATTGTGAAAGAGGAGATCCAAGAATCTGTAAGTTTCGTGTTGGATTTGGATGTGTTTTCAAAACTATTATGGTTATTTTTCAACGAGTGATGTTGGGTTTGGCTATGGATTCATTGTCAGATTGATAAGTTGCAATCTAATTTTCACAAATGGGAGCGAATTCCACCTGACACGGGCGAGCAAGTTCATCTGACTAAGGAGCTTCTGGCTGCTTGTGAGAGCATCGAGTGGCAGGTACTCAAATCTATGGAATGATGTAGAATGTAATTTGGGTTTAGAAGATGATCTCCATTATGGTCGAATGTTTTCAATTCTTTCTATTAATGGTCGAACACTGTGAAGGAAGTTGTGGGTTCGAGCTGATCCTACGGAATGTACAAGACCCATGATAGATTTTCTAATCGATTAAATTCATCAGCCAAATTGAAGTATTCAACATCTACTGAAGATTTCCTAATTGATAGGAAGTTGGATGAACTGAACAAAGCAATCACTGTAGCAGCCAGAGATCCTGCCTGGTATGGCATCAATGAAGCCGAGCTTGAAAAACGTAGGACTTGGACTAGCAATGCTCGCACACAGGTATATATATCTCTATGTTTGCAACAGAGTATAGTCTAAAAGAGTTTGTTCTCGAGTTCTTGATCCCTTCTAGTCTTTGTCCTTTCTAGGTCGGGAGTGCAAAGAAAACTGTTTTAGCTGGAAAGGGTAGTAACGGAGTGGCTGGCGCAAAAGAAATGCGACGAGAACTAATGAGAATGCCAAATTCTTCCGAGACAGAGAGATATGACCAGTTTGCTGCCCGAAATGATGATGATTTTGTACAATCACAATCAGACCGGCAATTGCTCTTGATCAAGTATAACCCTTTCCCTTCAATTCTTCAGTTTCCTCTCCATCCCTTCACATATGAGCTAGTACTTTTAGCAAATTTGTGTTGACATGTCTGGAGTGAAAGATTTTTCTTGGATTCAGAAAGCAAACAGAAAAAGAAAAAGTGGAGAGATTTATACGCATAGTATTTGTTGTGACTGTTGTGCCGTTTTTCGGATGGTAGGCAACAAGATGAGGAATTGGATGAGCTCAGTATAAGTGTACAGAGAATCGGGGGAGTGGGCCTCACTATACACGATGAACTCGTCTCACAGGTATTAGTATTAACCTGTTCTTGTAATCTGCTCAAGAATCTTATAATATATTCACATTATGCACCGATATTTTGACATCTTGAAATGTCATACTCTTCCGGGTGTTTCAGGAGAGAATAATAGATGAATTGGGTACCGAGATGGACAGTACAAAGAACCGCCTCGATTTCGTTCAGGCAAGTTGCAATCTATTCTGCATTCTTGATATAACAGAATCCGGGTATCGGGTCATAGTAACGACAATCTCGGTTGCAGAAAAAAGTCGGGATGGTAATGAAGAAGGCCGGGGCGAAAGGCCAGATAATGATGATATGTTTCCTGCTCGCCTTGTTCATCGTCTTATTCATTCTCGTCTTCGTTGTCTGATAAAGGAACACGAACACGAACACGGGAGGGACAGGCAATTGAGGCAAGTTCCGTACTGTACTGTACGTAGCTTTGTGTTCATGGGTAGACAGAATATGCAGAGCAAAGAGAAGAACAAGACTGTCCAAGTTTAATAACTTTCAGAACATACGACCAAATCATCCATGTTATACACCATTAGAAAGATAATTTTGATATCTACGAAACGATATCAAGAACATGCAATTCCGATAACGGTATAGAAAGTTATGTTCAAACCAACATCATTATATCAATATGATTTTTGTTTTAAAACCGGAAAACCAAATCCGAACCCACGGCGAACCGTGTCTCCTTAAGGAAATTATTCCCCGCGCGGTACCTACGGTTAATGGAATATATCCTCCCAGGATAGGACGGACGTACCTCACCGGAACAGTGGTACTTCAAACTCCGGTGCCTTGTCGAACTCAAAGCTCGGTTTGAATCACAAAGGAAAAAAGATGATTTTCTTTCTTTTGTAGAAAGCTTTTGTGTTTTTCTTGATGTTCTTAAAAATGAAAACAAAGCCTCCTATTTATAGGATTGAAAAATTGTAAAACTCCCAAAAGTCATAAATATTTTTTAAGTTTTAGAATATAAATGTGGAGAATAACATATAAAAATATCTCCTTTCATTTAATTAAAAAAAACTCCAACA
>NW_010966274.1:1014687-1037187 GCF_000463585.1 Tarenaya hassleriana
GAGATACATATTCACCGCCTCTATCACTTCTGATCATTTTGATCCTTTTATTGAGTTGTGTCTCAACTTCATTTTTGTATTGTTTAAATGCAATAATAGCTTCATCTTTACTATTAAGCAAATAAACATAGCAATATCGTGTGCTATCATCAATAAAAGTTATAAAAAACTTTTTGCCACCGCGAGATGGTGATGATTTCATGTCACAAATATCTGTATGAATTAAGTCTAGAGGTTCACTACTTCTCTTAACTGATTTGAAAGAATGTTTAGTAAACTTAGATTCAACACAAACTTCACACTTTGATTGCTTACAATCAAATTTGGGCAACAATTCCAAATTGATCATTTTTCTCAAAGACTTGTAATTCACGTGTCCCAATCTAGTGTGCCATAGATTATTCGACTCGAGTAAGTAAGCGGAAGAATCATTCTTATTGCCATTCATGGTCATTACATTGAGTTTGAAAAGTCCCTCAGTGAGGTAACCTTTTCCAACATACATGTCATTCTTACTTATTACAAGCTTATCGGAAACAAAAACACATTTGAATCCGTGTTTCACCATAAGTGATGTCGACACTAAGTTCTTCCGAATCTCCGGTACATGAAGAACATTAGTGAGAGTCATTATCTTTCCGGAGGTCATCTTGAGGGCAACCTTTCCAGTCCCTTCAACCTTCGCAGTTGTGGAATTTCCCATGAATACAGTTTCTCCATCTTTTGCGGGAACATAAGATGAGAACATCCACTTATTGGCATACACATGGCGGGTAGCACCAGAATCCATCCACCACTCTTTTGGATTTCCAACCAAGTTAACTTCAGAGATCATGGCACACAAATCAATATCTTCCACTCCGGAAGCAATCTCCATGATGTTAACATTGTTTTTCTTCTTGGTCTTTGGACCACGACAATCCACAGCTCGGTGACCAAGCTTACCGCAGTTGTGGCAAGAACCCTTAAATTTTTTAATAAATTTATTCGGGATATTCTTTTGGTTAGCATAATTCTTTCTTTTCTTACCAACAGCATGTTCAATGACGTTTGCTCCTAAGACCGAGCTTGTCCCGCGAGCTTTCATTTCGGTCATCTTGTTGTCCTCTTCAATTCTCAGACGGACAATCAAGTCTTCAAGCGACATCTCTTTTCGCTTGTGTTTCAAGTAGTTCTTGAAGTCCCTCCACGAGGGTGGTAACTTCTCGATGAAGGCAGCTACTTGAAAAGCTTCATTGATCATCATACCTTCAGCAAGAAGATTCTGAACAATGACTTGCAGTTCTTGAACTTGGGTTGAGACTGGTTTATTGTCAACCATCTTGAATTCAAGAAACTTGGCGGCTATGAACTTCTTCATACCGGCATCTTCAGTTTTGTACTTCTTCTCGAGAGCCTCCCATAACTCTCGTGAAGTAGCAACAGTACAAAAGACATTATATAATGAGTCATCTAAACCACTCAAAATATAGTTCTTACACAGGAAGTCTGAGTGCTTCCAAGCCTCAATCACCACGAAGCGTTCCTTTTCCGGTACAGACTCTGCCGGTTTAGGAGCATCTTCCTTGATGTATCTTTGCAATGACAATGTTGTCAAATAAAAGAACATCTTTGCCTGCCACCTCTTGAAATCAACACCGAAAAACTTTGCCGGTTTTTCCGCAGGTGCTGGTGCAGGGGGAGTCACTGTGGGTACAACCACAGGCATAGCAGCAACATTTTCAGCCATTTTCTGAAAATCAGAATACCACGTTTTAGTATTACAACTAAAAATATCAGAATTTTAAAACCTTACGGTAATAATTTCTGAACTCGATTATTTAACCACGCGGTAATAATCTCAAAACCTCAATGAGGAAACCATAAAACTATTTAAGTGTTATTTAGATCGTTTCCAGGTAAGAGGGAGCCAACTCTATATATAGAGCGCATAATTATCCAACCTCTTTCCTTGGCAAAACTTTCTCACCGTCAACACTTAAATATTTTATCGGTTTTTTTTTTTTTTCGAAATTGAAAAACTTTACTTTGTCTCCCCGGGGACGAAAGTTCGTTTTTCCACCAATAACAGGACAATATATAATAACACAATACACAATAATTTCCTTAAGCTTGTTGGGTGTGTTATTTTATATGTCTCATATTCATGCATAGTTAACTTTCAATTTCATACCAAGACTGTCCAAGTTTAATAACTTTCAGAACATACGACCAAATCATCCATGTTATACACCATTAGAAAGATAATTTTGATATCTACGAAACGATATCAAGAACATGCAATTCCGATAACGGTATAGAAAGTTATGTTCAAACCAACATCATTATATCAATATGATTTTTGTTTTAAAACCGGAAAACCAAATCCGAACCCACGGCGAACCGTGTCTCCTTAAGGAAATTATTCCCCGTGCGGTACCTACGGTTAATGGAATATATCCTCCCAGGATAGGACGGACGTACCTCACCGGAACAGTGGTACTTCAAACTCCGGTGCCTTGTCGAACTCAAAGCTCGGTTTGAATCACAAAGGAAAAAAGATGATTTTCTTTCTTTTGTAGAAAGCTTTTGTGTTTTTCTTGATGTTCTTAAAAATGAAAACAAAGCCTCCTATTTATAGGATTGAAAAATTGTAAAACTCCCAAAAGTCATAAATATTTTTTAAGTTTTAGAATATAAATGTGGAGAATAACATATAAAAATATCTCCTTTCATTTAATTAAAAAAAACTCCAACAGCTTTGTGTTCATGGGTAGACAGAATATGCAGAGCAAAGAGAAGAACAATGTGTATGAGTTTATTATATAAAGAGCTATTATTTTTAATACCAAAAGGCTCAAAAAGGTGAAATATATATACAGTCGGGTTTATTGATTTTTGAAAAATTGATGAATAATTTTGAAATTAAATAAGAAAATATTTAATTTAAAACAATAAATTGGAGCTGAAGAATCTTCCCGGTAATTTTGTGTAGTGTGTGTGCTAAAAAGTTTCATGGATAGAGAGAATGAGAATGTGCAGAGCAAAATGAAGAACAATACAGTAGGGTAGACATTTCGATTCGGTTATTCAGAACGGAACCGAATCAAAAAAATGGTATTTTTTCCGATTCGAAACCGTTCTTAATTCTCGAATGGTATTATTTTTAGAGAACCGAATTTTCTGGAACCGAACTGAACGAACTTTAAAAAATCTCGAAAAATCTATATTTTTTTTCATAAAATCCAAAACTGAACCGATATAGAAACTGAATTAAACCGAATACAATATAAAAACCGATTGATACCAATTTTTGTAAAACCATAAAGATCAAATCGATATATTCCCGTACTGAACCCGAACTGTTTTCCGAAACGTCAATCAGAGTAGTGAGTTTATTACCTAAGAACTATTTTTTTTTTTTATATGAAGTGGCTAAAAAAGGTAAAATATGCACTTATTTATATATAATTGGGTTTACAGATTTATTACGACTTTTTTTTTTGCCAAAAATCAAAATAATCTGGTTTATATGTGAATTAGTGTAATTTTTGTCTTTTAGGAAAATTGAAACGAAGTTTGTATGTTTTTAAATGAAAAAAAAATGATGAATAATTTCGAAAATTAAATAAGAAAAAAATTAATTTAAAACAATAAATTGGAGCAGACAAATCCCACCTGGACCAAATATTCTAAAAAAATAAAAATAAAAATAAAATAAATTGGAGCAGAAGCTTCCTCCCGAAATCGTTTTCTGTGCTCTCTTCTTCTTCTTCTTCTTCTCCAAGTAGAATCCAAAATCCAAAATCCAAGCTTCTTCGAAATTTCAAAATACCATGAAAAAACTCCTATTTGACCGGAGAATGGTGATTTCTCTGCCCGTGTTCTGATCTTCCTCAAACCACCCTAAATACCTCAAGATCGATTGCTATATTCCGTCACTTCACGCATCGCGTGATTCGCCGGCGTCGTAGTCAACTGGGCTTTTTGGATTCGACGGTGAAATGGTGCTACCGTTGATGAAATTGGGTACTCTCGCTCTCAAAACCATAAGCAAGCCATTGGCGAGCCAGCTCAAGCACCAAGCCAAGGTTCATCCCCGGTTCCGACAGTTCATCGTCAACGTTGCTCAGGTTAAACGGAGCTTACCCTTTTCAAATCATCGCATCTTCTCTCTGTTTCTCTTCCTCAATCTCGATTCTATGCTTATAGGAGAGACATTTAGGTTTGATTCTGTAGAAATTAAGAGTGGAATGAACCTAGGAAGACTGAAAGCATTTGTGATGTTGAATTGGTATGTGTTGTTGAAACGGGGATCAGAGAAACCATCGGCTCACAACGCAAATTCAAAGAAGGATATATGGGCATGCGACTAATGAGGAGATTCGTCCATTGAACGAGGAAAAAGCTGTCCAGGCTGCTGCGGATCTCATCGGCGAGCTCTTTGTATTCGCGGTAATGCTTCTCTCTTCAACCTTCTCCTGCTAATCATGTCGCTTTAAAACCGAAACGAAACGAGTGGAAACGAATGAATTCATATGGTCGATCCCAAATAAACTTGGCATTAAGGCCATGCTGATGTTGATGTATGTTTTAGAGTTGTTGATGGTTTGGACATGGCTTTCAGGGTTCATGGTCTCATAATTTCTTGCGCTGTTTTTTTTTGGAAGGGTGTTGTTAACTTGACAAGTGAGATTCCAGCTTAGTTTCGGGCAGAAACCTTTTGAAAGTATCTCATAAGGGTAGTATGCAGCATGATATGGAAGTTCTTGTTCTTGTTTTCGTAAACATATTTCATATGACACCTTTGATGTGATTTTTCAGCTTTCTTCCTTGTGTTCCAGTCATTATGGATCTCATACTTCACATTTGTTGTCCAAATCCAGAATTTTACGTGTTTTAATCGTATGTCTGGAAGAGATCTTACTAAGCGATATGAACAGGTTGGTGGAGCTGTTGTGGTATTTGAGGTGCAGAGAAGTGCCCGGTCAGAAGCAAGGAAGGAGGAAGCACGCAAGAAAGAACTCGAGGTAAGCAAGAATACCCTTTTGGAGAACATCCATTCCGGTATGAAGGAGAAGGTGTTTTAGCCTTCTCAGACCTCCCAAGTCGAGAACTTTTTTTTCTCTCGGAAGAATTGATTCTTGTTCCATCATAACATGGGGGATTTGCCTTTGTGTATAGACGACATATTATAATGTGCATGAAAAAGAGAAAGAAAGGCCACAGGCATATGCTGTCGATTGAAGTATGTGGAAGTGGGTAGATTTATGGATCACTATCATATTGTGCTCCAAGAGGAAGTGATCTTGACTTCGTTAGCGATTCACTGTTTACGGGAATGGTCTTGGAAACGATTTCGCGGTTAGGAAGAACGAAGTGTGGTTCAGCCTCTATGAGATCAAACCAAAGAAACAGTTCTTGATTGATTCGGGATATGCATCTCTTTCTTTCTCTCTTGTTCCAGGAATTGAGGGCAAAAGATGAAGAGCTGCAGAAAGAAGTGGAACTCCTTAGGACCAAAATAGAGGAATTGGAAAAGCTTGCTGAATCACGGGGACTAAGCGGGATATTCCACTTGAAAAAATCCAACGCAGACAGCGGGAAATCAGGGGATGGGAAACCGACATGATCATCTGCCAATACCCACGAAAAAACCATCCTCGGATTGAGGGTAAAAAAAACATTAAGGTAACGATTCTTTAAAGGGCGGGGAGGGAAGTTTCTTTCTCGTTCTTGTTCATTCTTTAGATCCCGTTGTGTGTTCATGTATGTCATGTGATGAGGGAGGAGCATTCTTGAAATGTAATAAGCTGATGGAGTCAGAAGTTTGGAAATCTATCTGATGCTGCAGCTTTTTACTTGGTTTGGCTGAAGCATTTTTGCTTTGAAACCTCAAACCATACACACTATGGTTTACTAGGGGTGCAAAACATGCTGGCTCGGCTCGGCCCGGCGGCTGGGCCCCGGCCCAGTATGAGCCAGTCTGTTTTCAACCCAATTCATATGTGGTTCGTTCTTTATATCCTCCATTCAACTCGCGAGACGAATAAAAATAATTTTTTTTAAAAATAACAAACAATTTAAAAAATAATAATAAATTTAAAATTTTTAAAAATATTAAATATAATAAAATAATGATTGCTTTGGAAAAAAATTATTCTCGTCTTGCAGTCCAATTCGCGGGTCAGATGAACCGGTCTGTGACGAGTTTGGCTTGTGACGCGCTGGTTTACCGGATCCACTCTTTCTTCGGCCTCATACTTTTCCAATCCAATTCTATAAAAACGAACTGGCTCGTGGGTTAGGCTCGTTTGTCCATCCCTATGGTTTAGGGACAATGCAAAAAACCTTAGGACATGTTTTTGTCTTCAGAAATATGATTACAATTCATTACCTATGTCCTATGCATGTGTATTGGAATTGCTAACACTGCTATTTTTGGTAGTGGAAATTGAAAATGACCTTACTAGAAAGAAAGTCCACTTTTTGACTTTTTGTGTGTGTGTATACATATAGATACATATGTATTGGATTCCCAGAAATAATATATATGTATATAAATTTGTAGGTATATAATATTGGTACGTATACAAGATTAAAAAAAATGGTAGGGGTGGACAATTCGGTTCGGGAATCTGGTCCCGAACCGTACCGAACCGATTAATTCGGTTTCGATTCGATTCGGTATTATATAAAAATACCGAACGGTACGAAATTTGAAATACCGAATGGTTCGGAAACGGTTCGGGAAATACCGAACGGTATTTCGGTATTTTTATTTTTTTATAAAAAAATACTTAATATTAATAGTTAATTATGATATTTACTAATATTAAGAGTTTGTTTGCGCAATGCATTGAAATTAATGTTGAATTTTTTTCAAGTTGACAAGTTCAAAATTTTATTTTGTTGTATAAAATTATTATGTTGGATCTCTTTGCTTTTATATTATATGAATTATAAATATATCATGAACCGTTCCGAACCGTCCCGAACCGTTTTTATTTTGATTCTTATTTGGTACTTATTTATTAGTATCGTACCGTCCCGAACCGTCATAATACCGAACCGAATAATATACGGTACTAATTTGGTACAAATTTTATAATACCGAATAAACCGTTTCCGAACCGAACTGTTAAAATTCCAAATCGAATTCCGATACGCCCATCCCTAAAAAATGGTACACACATGAACTTTCATATTGTCCATGGGCTATTAAGATTCTTTGAACGGGACCATATTCCCTCATCGCCAATCTCTTTTAGATTTTATGCTGAAAAATAAATGGTTATAGAAACAAGTATTTTTCCCGACGTCAATTTTTGCCCATGAACGTATAGTTTCGTAATTATTTAATCAGAGATTTTTAAATGAGTTAAAAAAATTTAAAATAAAAACAATTAAAATATACTCAAAATTCATTATGATTTCACTGTTGTAAAATGTACAAACTATTGTAAAATCTATAAAAAGTTCTAAACTTGTATAAATTTTTACACTTTTGGTTCGATAAATTTATTTTCAAATTTACAAAATATATAATTATAATTTTCTAAAAATGTATCATTATAATTCTCAAAATGATTTTTGGATAAAAAACATTGAGATTTTTTTAGATATTAATTTACAAAATTGAAAATTGTAATGATATGTTTTACAAGTTTGGAAATAAATTTGTGAAACGAAAATTTAGAAATTAAGTTTACACCATTTTACCATAACTTTTTTTTTATTTTTTATAGCTTTTACCTTTCAAAAATCCACAATTCTTTTTTTTTTTACTTTTTATTCAACTCCTAATTTTGGTATGATCTGATTAGAGATAATTTTTTATAAATAGGATACCGATCTGTAGGGGTGAGCGTTTTAACCTATAACCGGGGGTTTTGAGGTACCCGGCTTAATAAGTATCCGAATAAAGGGTACCCGAATATTAACGATGATGAGATCGAGTATTAATAAGACTAATTAAGTTTTCGACCCCCGAGTCCAAGTGGGGGTTCAATTATTTTACAAGGGATACCCAAGAGTACCCGGTATATTTGTTAAAAATCTAAAATATACTTTATATTTATAATGTTTTTGTCTAAATTATTCTTATTATTTATTAAAATACTTTTATTTTAGTTCAATTTTTTTATGTTCTAAACCTTTCTATACAAAAATTTCACCATTTCAAATCTCATTCTATACAACCGAATCAATCATTCATCTCTCTCAAAATTTTACTCATCTCTCTTCATCGTGAACTTTTCTCTTTATGCTTTGACCTCTCTCATTTGTATTTTCTATATCTATCATTTTATAGTTCAAAATTTTATAAGTTGTATGGTCCGAGTACCCGCGAGTACAAGATCGGGAATCTCATTAAACCCGAGCTACAAGTATCCGGATTTTATAAAGCCAAGAATGAGATAATATTTTTGTAAAACCCGCGGTAATGAAGACGAGATAGGGTTTTCTAAAAATTGGGGGTACCAGACCCGTGCCCACTCCTACCGATCTGTAATCTCCGTCCATTTGTTCAGCTTTTTTATTATACCATTTAATAAGAGGGTATCTAAATTTAAAAAAGAAAAAAAAAACATGGGAGAGGAACAATGTAACAAAAATGATTTCTTCATTAATAGTTATCCATTATTTGTATATATATATATATACATATATATATATATATATATATATATAATATGTGAAATGAAATAGGCATCACAAGATGGGAATATGAAGGAGAGTAGTGGAAAAGTCTCTTTATTCCTTCCTTAGCCAACTCATCCTCTCTCTCCCCACATATTCTTATCGTTTCACATTTTTAACTCTTTATTCATTCCAATTTGCTCCAATTTTATTTATTTCCAACACTTTTTTTAAAAAAATCCCAATCGTTACAATTATTTCATCTTTATTGTATCTGAAATTCGGAATCCACAATGGGAATTTAGTATTCTGAAATTTAATATGAAGACACGTAACTTTATAAAATTCTTATATAACCCATTAATTCAGAGATTTTGTTCCATATGAATGGTGAAATCTATTCTTAACTTTTAATTGCTATTAATTAAGTATTGACTTGTTAAAAAAATACCCACCAAATTTTTTTTTTATAATAGGAAGATCGATATAAAAAAAATTCACAAATTGATATTAATTTTTACTATAGTCCAAATGCAAATTGACGATGAATAGGGATGTTTTACCAAATAATATTTAATATTAGCATCAATGTAAAAGGAAGAGTATCCTAAAAAAGCACCGTCATTATAGACACACACGCACGTGTGTGTATATATATATATAGATCATACATATTTATTTAGATAATCTATATTTTTTTTATTTAGAAATAGATATTTCGTACAGTAATTTAATAAAAAAATCAATAGATCTGATTGAACTCCAACATTTGGTTATTGACGAACTAAACGAACTGAGAACCAATTGTTTGATACAAACTTTTTATAACATATACGAAAAAAAACAATAATTATTTTAATATTATATTAAACAAGGCAATGGTAAAATAATAAATTTTTCATTTAACTCTTCATATAAAAATTTCAAAACAATGAAAAAAAATAAACGAAAGCTTTCCTTTTCAATTGATGAACACTAAAATTAAGGGATAAATAAAAAAACCCCTTCCACTTATTTTCCATTATTTGTGTGTGTAACATTTTAAAATATAACATCTGTATAAAATTTGTTATATAAAGATTGATATGTATAATATTTATATAAATTTTGAATATTACAACATGATATATTTAAATAAATATTATATTTTTATTTTAATTTTTAAAGTTGTATAATTTATACATATTTTCTATCAAATTTTATAGATTTTTATAAGAAATTTAAAATAAAATATTTTTAGAGAATTTAGATAGATAATGAATTTTTTAATTTTAATTAATATTTGATGATTTTTTTAATAACAAATTTAAAATAAAAATTTATTTTAAATAATTATTATAGTTGATGATTTTTTTGTTTAAAATTAATAGTTGATGGTTTTTTATAATGAATTTTAAGTCGAATATTTTTTTTTTGTGTAAGTAGTATATTTAAAGATTTTTTATGGGTTCAAAAATAATTAAAAACTTTTAAAATTTAGAGTTAAAAAATATCTTAAAATTTTACTTTCACTAATTTTATATTTCTTCCACTAGGGTGGACGTTTCGGAAAATGGTTCGGATTCAAAACGGGAATGAAGTGGTTCAGTTTTTTCGGTTTTACAAAAATAGGTACCAATCGGTTTTTATATTGTGTTCGGTTCGATTCGTTTCGGTATCGGTTCGGTTCGGTTCGGTTCTGGATTTTATTAAAAAAAGATAGATTTCTTTTAAAATATTCGGTTTTCGAAATTTTTTAAAGTTCGGTTCGGTTCGATTCGGTTCTGGAAAAATTCGGTTCTAAAAATAATACCATTCGGAAATGAGAACGATTTCGCGTTGAGAAAAATACTGTTTTTTCATTCGGTCCAGTCCAGTTCCGAAGAACCGAACCAAAACGCCCACCCCTACTAGTCACACACTTATTTTCCATGATTATCAAGTTGTGTTTTTTAATTTTCCGTGGAATATCGTATGTTCACTGATTATGAAATCTAATAGATATAATCTAAAATTCCAAAATAAAACCATAATTTCCAATGGAAACCGATAAATACCACAAAAATAAAAACATTATATTAGCGCTTTTATTTCGATAACGAAAGATCGGTTCTATTGTCATTTCACTGTACATTCTCTTATTTATTTCTCAGAATTTTAATTTTTCCTCATTCAAGGAAAAGGAGCCGAAAAATCGAAGGTGAGGGCAGAAGAAAAATTTTTCTGGTTTCAGAATATTTACCTTGCTTTTGCAGTTCTCTTTCTTCGTTCGATTGGAGAATTTTCTCGCGATTTCCCCGCCTTTCCCTGTACTCTGCTTTTGCAATTCTCTTGCAGTAAGATGTTTTCTCTGTTCTAATCTCTTTTCCTGATTTGGGTTGCTCGAAATTTCTCGTCTTTTGCTGTTCCCCTCGAGCTTTTCTCTTATGGCGAACTCGATCTGTTGGCGCTCGCTCTGTGTTTGAATCGAATTTCGTGTTCTCGAGCTGTTTGATCTTGTGGGTTCGTTGTAATAAACTCGAAGATCAAGAGAAACTGTTGATCTAGTAAAGTTTTCATGCTGTAACAGTTCTGATCCTAGCAGTGATTTCGATTTTTACTGTCTTGATGATCATCTAGCTCATGTTTAGATTCCATTTTCAGGCAAAAGGGTACCTGAGTTTTGCCCTCTCTCGGTAATTACCAGATCTTTTGGCGGATTCTGTCTTGTTGCTGATATTGTTAGTGTTTCAACCAAAGATTCCAATCCATTCTTGTTGGAACTTGTTAAGAACATAACTTGTCTGAAGCATTTGATTGATTTAGGTTTTGATTTGTTGTCTGAACAGAATCTGTGTGAGTGAGTTTGGTGGGGGAGGGAGTTTCATATGACAGGGAAGCGGACAAAGACCAGTTGCAGATCCGCTCCTCACAAACTGTTTAAGGATAAGGCCAAGAATCGAGTTGATGATTTGCAGGGAATGTTATTGGATCTTCAGCTCGCCCGGAAAGAGAGCCGTTCTTCCAATGTAACCCTCCTCGAGGAGCAGATTCATCAGATGCTTCGTGAATGGAAGGCCGAACTCAACGAGCCTTCTCCTGCTTCATCCTTGCAACAAGTAAAGTATCTATGAATGAATCCTATTTATTAGTTTCCTTCTCAAAAAACGGTTTTTTGCCTGTGATTCTTTGATTGATGGAAACAGTATGATCATAACTATAAGTGTATTGGATATGTATTCGTGCTCGGAAGGTGATGAGAATGTGAGTTTTGTGTTCGTTTCATTTGCAGGGCGGCACTCTTGGATCTTTCTCATCGGATATTTGTCGCCTGCTTCAGCTCTATGATGACGAAGACGATGCTACGAGCAAGTTAGCTGCTCCAAAGCCCGAGCCTCTGGACCCGGGTCTCGAGGTTGGAAATACCAATGTTTTCCAGGGGGTGAGTATGAGTATTACTCGTTCAGCTTTAGTCTGATCACGAATGATTATACACCGGTTATACCATTGCCACGGTGAATTCTGACAGGGATACGATCTGGCTCAGGGGAAGTCGGAACACGGGTTTCCGTTGGTTGATCATGGAAACGATTATGACGGAACAGCTCAGTTGGAATATCATCAGTATGATCTGATGCAACAAGGGTTTGAACAGAACTTCAATGGCGGTTTCAATGATTGTTTAGGGTTGGGTGGAGAGGATGCATTGAATATCTCTGCTCTCATGCCGACTTTCTGCCCTCCTCCCTCCGCATTCTTGGGCCCGAAATGTGCTCTCTGGGACTGTCCCAGGCCGGCTCTAGGGTTCGACTGGTTCCATGACTATTGCAGCAACTTTCACGCCGCTCTGGCCTTCAATGAAGGTCCACCCGGGATGAATCCCGTCGTCCGTCCTGGAGGGATCGGGTTGAAAGATGGTCTGCTTTTCTCAGCTCTTAGCGCGAAAGCCGAGGGGAAAGATGTCGGTATCCCCGAGTGTGAAGGAGCTGCAACTGCTAAATCTCCGTGGAATGCTCCCGGTAAGCTTTTGCTCGCAAGATTTTCTTGGAAATCTTTTCATTTGGGAATCAGGTTTCGTTTATTTTCATCAAAATGTCGTAATATGTAACTGCAGAGCTCTTCGATCTTACGGTTTTGGAGGGTGAGACCATAAGGGAATGGCTGTTCTTCGACAAACCGAGGAGGGCATTCGAGAGCGGAAACCGAAAGCAAAGATCCTTACCGGATTACAGCGGGCGTGGCTGGCACGAGTCACGGAAACAGATCATGAACGAGTTCGGAGGGCTGAAGAGATCTTACTACATGGATCCGCAGCCACTCCACCATTTCGAGTGGCATCTGTACGAGTACGAGATCAACAAATGCGAGGCTTGTGCCCTCTACCGTCTGGAACTGAAACTCGTCGACGGGAAGAAGAACTCGAAAGGGAAAGTATCGAGTGACTCGGTCGTGGCTGATCTGCAGAGACAGATGGGAAAGCTCACGGCCGAATTCCCGTCTGATAACAACAAACGATGCATCAAAATCCGACCCAAAGGTAACGGGAAATCACCCGACGGGAATGGATATTCTGCTCGGAACACGACAAACCCGACCGACGACAGCAAGTTCGGGTCTGGAGCAGGTGCGGAGTACAACAGTTACCTGGTCGGGAACTTAGGAGATTATTACATCAACTGACTGGAGAAAACCTCTGGTTGAATCAGTTGCTTTTACCCATTTATCTTGCAGAAGACGAAGATGAAGCTTGTGTATATATATAAGGAGGTGATGTGGCAGCCGCAAAACTATTCCTGAAGTGTGGGAACTTGTTCTTGTTCTTAGTTCTAACACAAAGCAGGATGAGACAGAATGTTATAAAAGATATCACATTGGATAACACATTTTTTTTCGGTTCTTATTTTTATGTATTTTGATGCATTTTTGGATTGTTCGAATCCATGAGGGATGCAGATTATGAAATTATGTAACCGAGAGAATAAGTTTTTTTATTTTATTTTATGAATTCCAGCATTGATACCATGATAAACCAAGCTATTTATGATATAAATCCATCATAAAAATAGGGTTGGCTGTCAAATTCGGTTATATATAATTAATTGGTTATAAACCAAATGACAACCGAACTATCCGAATTTGATATTAATTTGAATAAAATATAAAAATAATAAAAATAAATATTTATATAAAAAAACCGGAATTTAAATTAAAACTAGTATAAAAATTGAATGTATATAATTTTTTTAAACCAAAAAATATGAACCCAATTATAACCGAACGAAAACCCGAAATATACATCCAAATATAGAAATATCAATTATAGATAGAATAAAATATAATAAATTTTTATAATATATATTTAACACGGTTTAAAATTATAGAATTTGTTTAATAATGTGATGTGATATGGTAGGATATATATCATTTCTCATTTGTTATATTTAGTTAAAAAATACAATTTCAAAACACATGATTTGAAGCATATCTTACAAAAAATTTCAATGAAACCGCTTAACTAGATAATTATATATGTCTTGCACATATTCTTAGCACTTTGGAGTTAGAGTTTTCAAACGCTAAATTATAAAGGTATTGAAAAATGATTGGTTATACATATTTAATTCAATAATGAATAACATCTCAAAAAATATGTGTAGACTCATGCAAAATTGTATTTAACATTCCAAAAGAAAAAGGCTTTTGTTATCAAGGGCAATGTTTTGTTTATGCCATTGGGAGTATATAAAAGCAAATGATATTTTAGTCCAACCCAAGATTTCAGTGAACACTTAGCGTGATTGCAATTAACATTGATAAAATTAAATTTTATAAATATGAGAGATTAGTTTGGAGAAAAACGTGCCCTTATGGGAAATAGCATATGGCAAACGAAAACAAGAATAATCCCTAACATTCTCTCGAGTTTTGTTTTTTATTATCCAGAAATTTTCCGTACTTTTGATCCAACTACATTTTTTAGAAGACTGGAAAAATCCATATAAATACCCTCTCCAAAGAGATGTTCGCAATTGGATTGGAAAAAAAATTTACCCCACCGTTTACCAGTTGAGTAGCCTATTTTGGGTATATTCTCTCGAGTTTGTTGGTTTCACAAAATATATATAAATGTTATCAAATGATTAACTAACATTTTCAAGTATTTTTTTTTGTTCTGTTATGTTCTTTAAGGTTCTCTATTTGGATTACACAAAGCCAGGACAATAAACATAAAAGGCATTGGGATAAAAGGCATTGGGATTAAGGTGGTCCTGAGGAAATCAAGTGTTTGAGGTTTGGCATCGGTGCCAGCTTACTTAAAGACATTAAAATAATATTTTATTGTATTTTTTTGTTAATTTTGAGATTCTTGTTTCCACTGCTTTTGTGATTAGAAATATAGTTAATATTTATATGACCATAAGCTGATACAAAGGGACGTTGTTAGTTTCTAAGGCAAATTACCGATTTAGAATGGTAAAAAAAGGCTGAAGGTAAGTATAAATAAAGTTGGTTTCACAAAATAAAAATTAAATATCCAAAAGAAAATGCAAAAAATAATTTTACATAAATCAAAATCAAAATTCAAGGAAAATTATTGATTAATAATTCAAGAAGACAGACTGACAATAGAGGGCATTTGGTCTAGTGGTATGATTCTCGCTTTGGGTGCGAGAGGTCCCGAGTTCGATTCTCGGAATGCCCCTTCATTATTTTGAAAATCACGAATTTACCACACTTCATAAATTTGTTTTTTGGGCCTTGTTACCTTGTTAAATCTCGACTTCTTTCAACTTTGCTCCCACCCTCCCCCACCTCTTAGTCTGTGGAAATCTGTAAACACCAATACTCAGATATCCGAAACATAAGAACACAGAATGAGATCAGATACGCCCACCCCTAATAAAAGTCGAAACTTTCACATAAACATGAACCAAAAAGATGAAATCCAACCGCATTTAGCATTTTTAACAGAGCCAAACTTCAAAGTACAAGGGCGTGAGTATTTTCTCGTTGCTGGGCGGTTTTTCCGAGCAACAGGAAACAATATATCGTTCCCTGATACCTTCCAGCAAAAACAACTTCGGAAAACCTGAAACCAGCTTTCCAACGCACGGAACATAAGAAATGGACGATATCATGGGCGAGTTTCAAGTGAAAGGGCAGTCTTAAACTCAGGCATTTGGTCTACTTGTGTGGAGCGGATTTAACACCTTTCAATGCTCAAGAGCTGAAAGTTCAATTGGTGTGTGCCCAGAAAAACAGAATCCCAGCAAGGATTCTAACATTTTTCGGACGATAGTCTCGAACAGAAGATCAACGGAGAGTGGGACTTACGATAGTGTTGTCCTGTCTGATTCTCAAGGATTGAGCTGCAGCTATTTGATAAAAAGATCCCCTGAAATTTTCCAGACAAAAATAAGACCGGAAAGCTGGATATCCTTTTCAAGAACGTATTCACAATTCGGCATTTGGTCTAGTGGTATCAAATTTTCCAGAATAAAATAACAATTATCATCAACGCAAACAGAGTTTTTTTTTCTCTTACTCTTGAACTGAACATAAACAATTGGGCATTTGGTCTAGTGGTATGATAATAAGGTTTAGGCCTAACTCCACCACAAACTAGCTTAAGAGTGGAGGTTTGACCCTTCCTTATATATTAGCCCCAAATCCCTCTCTTTTTCCGATGTGGGACACTTATCAATACCGCCCCCTTTAGACAGGGACGTCCACGGCGCTGGAGCAAATCTGGTCGTTGGCAGCTTCTCGGTCCATCTCCGACCGTTCTTCTCCCGATCGTCTCACAGGCACCGTGTCGACCGCATGTCTGCAGGAGAACGGCCCGTCAAAGGCCCACCGGAAAATAGAGAGTTAGGCTCTGATACCAATTAATAAGGTTTAGGTTCTAACTCCACCACAAAAGCTAGTTTAAGAGTGGAGGTTTGACCCTTCTTTATATATTGGCCCCAAATTCCTCTATTTTTCCGATGTAGGACACTTATCATATGATTCTCGCTTTGGGTGCGAGAGGTTCAGAGTTCGATTCTCGGAATGTCCCCTTGACTTTTTCCAAAGGTCTATGTCCTAAACAACAACAACAACAACATCACCTTTATTTGGGGTAGGCAACATGAATTATTCGTTTCCACTCTGCAATCGTTTCTGAGGCCAAAACCACACTTCTTCTATCAATCACTAAGACTGATCGAATAAGCTTGATTTTGAACGTCGTTATGTCCTAAAAGACAGATAGAAATTATTTGATATAAACTCTTGTCCTTTCTATGAACTTCAACAACTGAAGAACACATACTCTCCTCAAGTTTCACAAAAGAAACTCATAAACCAAACTGGCAACCATCACAAGTTGTACATTAGGGCCAGTGGTTGACTATGCTTTTCAGTGTAAGAGGTCGCTAGTAAGAGTTTTTAATTATTATGTGCTGAAATTCAATTAAAAGAACGAGATCTGAGATTTACCTTATCGGCTGGTCCGATGAATTTTAATTAGCTGAATCAACAAAGCCCTTTCCCTAACAAAATCAGCAAGGAAAACATCATGATGAAGTCACTTACACCAATGGCTTTATTACCATAAACCATCACTAAGCAGGAACTTTCATTTCAAGAAATGATGAAAACCAAAAAGCATTTCCAGCATTTTACTGAAATTCATTAACAGCAGGGCATTTGGTCTCAGTGGTACGATTCTCAGCTTCAGGTACGGTTGAAATGCCACGTTGACATTTCTAAAAGCCAACCAAAAAACATAAGATAATGTGTCCTTTTTCAACTCCATCGTACAACAAGCAGCTTCAAGCAATTGGAAAACATGCCATATCAGGAAAGTTATACAGCAAGAGAAGATCAGAAACAAGAGAGGTAATTAACCAATGACACAAAAAATCTAAAACAGATTCAAACCAGTAAAATGTTCAGAAATCGGCCACTTACATCAGTCACACTTTGCATGATTCTCCAAGTTTGAACTGCAGCAACAGGAAGAAGATTCCGTGAAAATATCCGTCCAAATATCATCAGAAAGTAGAGATAGGCCTTTCAAGAACGTATTGAACAACATAATTTTCTTTTGCATGCAACTTGCTTCTTGATGGGGGCATTTGGTCTAGGGGTATAATTCTCAACTTTCGATGCGAGAGGACACCAGTTCAATTCTCGGAATATCACGGTGACTTTTTCTTCAAAGTCTATATTCGAAAGTCCAGATGAACTTACTGGGCAATAAGTATGACATTCTATTAGAATCTCGTATCGACCATATATGGGGAAAACTAAGTCTATACGATCATGGGCACCTTACCCCTAAGCTAGCTTTTGGGATGAGTTCTACGTATGAGCCTTAGAAAGAATCTAATTAGACCCATTATAGGGTGGGTTCTATCACATTCCCTACAAGATTTTCTTACCATTGACGTACACTCCCATCTTTCCCTTGACATTTCACATTTCCAGGAAGATAAAACTAGAAACCAGAGTAGGGCCTTTTTAGCACGACTCGATTAACTTGCAAAATAAACAACTAGACCTGAAAACAGCCCAGTAAAATTTTCACATTTTTTCTTCAAAAGTGGTCAAAGTAAACTACAAGAACAAGGTCTACGATGTACGTTAGCTTTTCAATCCAGCTACTTAGATTTTATTTTATCAGGAAAACAACTTCGCATAACAAATGTAACAAGAAATTAGATAGAAGGAACTTACACTAGCTCTATGTTGCCAGATTCCCCAAAAAAGAGCTGCAGCCATAAGAAAACGATCACATGAATTTCCAACTAAAAAAAGAATTAAATCAACAATTCGATTTTCAAGAACTGATTGAACAAAAAAAAGCATAGTCCTTCAGCTGAATTACATGAATGGTCTAGTGTTGCGATTCTCGCTATGGATGTGAGTTCGATTCTCGTAATGCCCCTGAACATTTTGGTTAAAAGTCAAAGTGCTAAAAAGTAAACTGAAGTTTGTAAGGTACAAGACATAGCTTTTTAAGCACGTTTTTTCACTAAAGAGGTTCAACAATTGCAAGGCATAAGAGAAAAATCGAAACCATTGGCGTTTAGACTAAACGGCTGAAATCAAACCAGAAAGAGAGAAGGATGTGGACGTAGGATCTTACAGTGCTACTATTTTCCATCATTCTCCAAGAATGAACCGCAGCAACAGGAAAGAAATCATATGCACTGTCCGTCCAAATAACATGGAAGCAAGATTGGCCTTTCAAAGTCATATTTAGCTGCAAACATTGTCCTACTGCCTTTTAAACTGAATTACATCAGCAACCGGGCATTTGGTCTAGTGGTATGATTCTCGCTTTGGGTGCGAGAGGTCCCGAGTTCGATTCTCGGAATGCCCCTCTAAACTTTTTACATATTCAACATCACGAACCCAGAAAAAGATAGTTACTTGGAAATATGCAACTTATCCTTACACGTACGATCTGATAATATCTTTTCCCTACTAGACGGTTATTTGAAAGAATGGACATGGAATTGCACATAGATTTTCACCAAGACGACATTACAGAGCAAGAAAATGACATTTTCAAGAACTAGATAATCAACAAACAGCAATATCATTTGCATTCAAACTACGGTGACAGGACAACATGAGATTTGATCTACTGGTATGATTCCAAAAAATTTCCATCCAGAGACATAAGAATCCAGATATCAGCTTCCCAACAATTAAAAAATAAAAAATATAAACAACAAACAGCCATTTCCTTTAGCCAATCGATCTAATAGTATGATTCTTGCTTAGGATGCTACAGGTCACTGAGTTCAGATCTCAGAACAACACCATAAAATATTTCAATAATCAGTGTTAAAAGTCAACTAAAACACTAAGACACAAAGTGCAGCTGTATTTTCAGATCTAATGACTTATATTTACTGAACAAACAAACAAATTGCACATAGGAAATCCAAATTGTTACAAGACTCATGACATTTTACAGAACAAGAAGCAAGATCTCGGAACATCTGTTACGACTTCCACAAGTAATGCGGTGAAGAAAATCAAGTAGGAGAGCAAGATCTATAATGTACCACTGGTTCCATATTTGATTATTTAAATTTTGTGCACTAGAATAAATTCAATACACTAGCTGTAGGCCACCCAATTCACCAAACATGAGCTGCGCCAATAATAAAACGGTCATATAACTTAAAAAAACTAAGGCAGAACTTCGAATTTCAAGAACTGATTGAACTACACAAATGTGTTATAGCCAAACTATATCAGCAACAGGGCATTTGGTCTAGTGGTATGATTCTCGCTTAGGGTGCGAGAGGTCCCGAGTTCAATTCTCGGAATGCCCCTCGAAAACTTTTCTTTTCAATTAAATTTTTTTCCCCCAATAACTATATGCAGCATTCATGTATTTGAGAAACCTATAATAATACAAGTATGTCAGAAGCAAAAAAACAGATAGGAAAACTTGGAACGAGCTCTCAAAGATCAGACCTTGGATACCCTGTTAAGAGTTATTCAATATTTTAGATTTCAAAGTCAACAAAGAGAACAACATCTGAAAGGCAGCTTCCCTTTCATAAATCTGTATTGGTTTTCAAGAGAGGATTAACAGCAATCAGCATTTAACACTTCCACTGAGATGCATAAACAGATGGGCATTTGGTCTAGTGGTATGATTCTCGCTTTGGGTGCGAGAGGTCCCGAGTTCGATTCTCGGAATGCCGTTCACTTTTATGAAGTCTGTGCTCAAGAAGCCAGCTGAAAGTTATATCCTACAAAGTGTCATCTTTTCCCCTTGACCCTCCACCAATGAGCTTTTGCAAAGCAAAACACATTCCAGAGAGTGACAATTTAACCAAATTGGTGGCTTTCAACCAAACTTACATTTCAAAAAAACAAAAGGCAAGATCCCCCAGCATATTTACTGAAGGGCATCACAATTCAGGCATTTCATCAAGTGGTAAGCTTTCTAACTTCACATCTCGGAATACCCTGTTCAGACAGTCAACTACGAAACAATACAATGTACGATATCCTTCACATTAGAATTTAGATGGCATAATTTTGTTTAACCAGAAACCACCTCTCATGACATATTCAACTGTAAACTATCAGCTATCTATACTAGCTAAGCTGCTAGATTCCTCATGAATGAGCTGAAGCAATACGAGAAGGACCACACATAAATTTCCAGAGGGAAAAGCAAAGGAAGCAAAAATTGGCTTGTAACAAAAAGGATAGCTCAGCAAAAGAGTCGTCTGACTGAATTACATCAGCAACCGGGCATTTGGTCTAGTGGTATGATTCTCGCTTTGGGTGCGAGAGGTCCCGAGTTCGATTCTCGGAATGCCCCATAAACTTTTTACATATACAACATCATGAACCGGGAAAAAGAAAGGTACATAGAAATATGAAATACATCCTTTCACATACAATAAGATAATATGTTTTCCCTACAGAGGCTTATTGAAAGAATTGACAAGGACTTGTACATAGATTTTTACCAAAAGAGCATTACAGAGCAAGAAACAGGCATTTTCAAGAACTAGATAATCACCAAAGAGCATTCTAACTTATAATTAACAAACAGCCGTTTCCTTTGGTCATTCGATCTAATAGTATGATTCTTGCTTAGGATGCTACAGGTCACTCAGTTCAGATCTCAGAACACCATAATAAAATAACTCAATAATCAGTGTAAAAAGCCAACTAAAACAATAAGACACAAAATGCAGCTGTATTTACAGATCTAATGACTTGTATTTACTGAACAAAAAAAAAATTTGCACATAGGAAATCCAAATCAACTAGGAAGACACCAGTTAGCTGGCATTTGCACTAGTTGCCTTTGACCATTAAACACAGGAACAGTCTTTTTCAACAGAAAATGGCATTTGCTTTAATGATTTAAGTGTTAAATGAATTGCATCAACAGATGTGCATTTGGTCTAGCAGTATAATTCTCGCTTTGGAGCAAGAGGTTCAGAGTTCGATTCTTGGAATGCACCCTACAGATTTTCTACACCTCTTTGTCTTTTTCTTTTCTTTTCTTTTCTTTTTTTGGTCGAAACAAAATCTCTAGCACACAATTAGCAAGAGAACATAAAAAACCTAAAGGTGCAATATTCACCAATAATTCAAACAATTGAAACTGATGTTCATGGAGAAATATATTTAGAGAGCATGCACTTACAGTAAGGTACTTTTCCTGAATCTCCAAGAATGAGCTGCAGCACGTAGAACTATATCGCCTTTCCATTAACAGTATTAACCAACAATCTCAGCAAGAGTTCGAATTTCATGAACTGATTGAACAGCACACACATTGCTTTAGCCAAACTATACCACCAACAGGGCATTTGGTCTAGTGGTATGATTCTCGCTTTGGGTGCGAGAGGTCCCGAGTTCGATTCTCGGAATGCCCCGTTGATTTTTATGAAGTTTTTGTTCAACAAGCCAGCTGAAAGTTATGTCCTAGAACACTATTCATTTTTTCCTCTTGATCCTCCACTAATTAGCTTTTGCAAAGCACACATATTCCAGAGAGTGACAATTGAACCAAAATTGTGGCTTTCAACCAAACTTTCAGACATGTCAAACAGCAAAAGGAGAGATTCCCCAGCGTATTCTTATAGATTCTTCTTTCGTGGTACTATCATATTTACTGAAGGGCATCACAACTTAGGCCTTTCACAAATGGTAAGATCTGTAACTTCAGATCTCAGAATACCCTCTTCAGACAAAGTCAACTACGAAACAATACAATGTACAATTTCCTTGACATTAGATGGCAAAATTTTGTTTAACCAGAAAACACCTCTCATGACATATTCAATAGCAAACCATCAATTATGCATACTAGCTGTGCTGCCTGACCCTATGAATGAGCTGAAGCAAAACGAGGAGGACCGCACAGAAATTTCCAGA
>NW_010966274.1:1041547-1072648 GCF_000463585.1 Tarenaya hassleriana
AGAGTTCCCTACAGAGGCTTATTGAAAGAATTGACAAGGACTTGTACATAGATTTTTACCAAAAGAGCATTACAGAGCAAGAAACAGGCATTTTCAAGAACTAGATAATCACCAAAGAGCATTCTAACTTATAATTAACAAACAGCCATTTCCTTTGGTCATTCGATCTAATAGTATGATTCTTGCTTAGGATGCTATAGGTCACTCAGTTCAGATCTCAGAACACCATAATAAAATAACTCAATAATCAGTGTAAAAAGTCAACTAAAACAATAAGACACAAAATGCAGCTGTATTTTCAGATCTAATGACTTATATTTACTGAAAAAACAAACAATTTGCACATAGGAAATCCAAATCAACTAGGGAGACACCAGTTAGCTGGCATTTGTCCTAGTTGCCTTGGACCATTAAACACAGGAACAGTTTTTTTCAACAGAAAATGGCATTTGCTTTAATGATTTAAGTGTTAAATAAATTGCATCAACAGATGTGCATTTGGTCTAGCAGTATTATTCTCGCTTTGGAGCAAGAGGTTCAGAGTTCAATTCTTGGAATGCGCCCTACAGATTTTCTACACCTCTGTCTTTTTCTTTTTTCTTTTTTCTTTTTTTTTTTTTTTTGCTTCAGTAGTTGCCAAAAACTTATAAAGTCGAAACAAAATCTCTAGCACACATTTAGCAAGAGAACATAAAAAACCAAAAGGTGCAATTTTCACCAATAATTCAAACAATTGAAACTGATGTTCATGAAGAAATATATTTAGAGAGCATGCACTTACAGGGAGGTACTTTTCCTGAATCTCCAAGAATGAGCTGCAGCACGTAGAACTATATCGCCTTTCCATTAACAGTATTAATCAACAGCCTCAGCAAGATTTCGAATTTCATGAACTGATTGAACAGCACACTAATAAGGTTTAGGCCCTAACTCCACCACAAAAGCTAGCTTAAGAGTGGAGGTTTGACCCTTACTTATATATTGGCCCAAATCCTCTCGGTCCATCCCCGACCGTTCCACAACCACCAAGTCGACCGCATGTCCGCAGGAGAACGGTCTGTCAAAAGACCACCGGAAAGTAGAGAGTTAGGCTCTGATACCAATTAATAAGGTTTAGGCCCTAACTCCACCACAAAAGCTAGCTTAAGAGTGGAGGTTTGACCCTTACTTATATATTGGCCCAAATCCCTCTCATTTTCCAATGTGGGACACTTATCACACACACATTGCTTTAGCCAAACTATACCACCAACAGGGCATTTGGTCTAGTGGTATGATTCTCGCTTTGGGTGCGAGAGGTCCCGAGTTCGATTCTCGGAATGCCCCGTTGATTTTTATGAAATTTTTGTTCAACAAGCCAGCTGAAAGTTATGTCCTAAAAAACTATTCATTTTTTCCTCTTGATCCTCCACTAATTTGCTTTTGCAAAGCACATATATTCCAGAGAGTGACAATTGAACCAAAATAGTGGCTTTCAACCAAACTTTCAGACATGTCAAACAGCAAAAGGAGAAAAACATGGAATGATGTCCCAAAGATAAAATCTTGGAACAGCCTGTCAAGAGTTCCAGAGTTCAACATCAACTAAGAACACAAAATCTGAAAGGTAGCTTCCCTTTCATAAATCTTTATTTGTTTTCAAGGGAGGATTAACAGAAATCAGCATTTAACACTTCAACTTAAATGCATCAACAGATGGGCATTTGGTCTAGTGGTATGATTCTCGCTTCGGGTGCGAGAGGTCCCGAGTTCGATTCTCGGAATGCCCCGTTGACTTTTATGAAGTCTATGTTCACCAATCCAGCTGAAAGTTATCTCCCAAAAATTTGTCATTTTTTCCTCTTGATCCTCCACCGATAACCTTTTGCAAACCGACACACATTCCAGTGACTGACAATCTAACCAAACTAGTGGTATTCAACCAAACATTCAAACATTTTAAACATTAAAAGACAAGATACCCCAGCATATTCCCTGAAAAGCATCACAACTCCGGCATTTCATCAGATCTCGAAATACCCTGTTCAGACAAAGTAAACTACGAAACAATACAATGTACGATTTCCTTCACATTGGATGGCACAGTTTCGATTAACCAGAAAACACCTCTCAAGACATATTCAACTGCAAACCATCAGCTATCTATACTCTAAGTTGCTAGATTCCTCATGAATGAGCCGAAGCAATACAAGGACCGCACATATGCATAAGCAACCGGGCATTTGGTCTAGTGGTATGATTCTCGCTTTGGGTGCGAGAGGTCCCGAGTTCGATTCTCGGAATGCCCCCTAAACTTTTTACATATACAACATCACAAACGGGGAAAAAAAAGTTACTTGGAAATATGCACTGTATCCTTACACATACCATATGATAACATATTTTCCCTACAAGAGGGTTATTCAAAGAATGGACATGGAATTGTACATAGATTTTCACCAGAAGAACATTACAAAGCAAGAACCTGGCATTTTTTAGAACTAGATAATCAACAAACAGCAATATCATTTGCATTCTTCTAACTCGGGTAAAGGGAAAACATGTGATTTGGTCAAATGGTATAATTCCATAAAATTTCAACCCATAGAAACATAAGAATCCAGAAATCAACTTCTGAACAATTAAAAAATATAAGCAACAAACAGCCATTTCCTTTGATCATTCGATCTAATAGTATAATTCTTGCTTACGATGCTGCAGGTCACTCAGTTCAGATCTCAGAAAAAAACCATAATAAAATATTTCTATAATCAGTGCTAAAAGTCAACTAAAACATTAAGACACAAAGTGCGGCTGTATTTTCAGATCTAATGATTTATATTTACTGAACAAACAAACAACTTGCACATGGAAATTCAAATTGTTACAAGACTCGTGACATTTTACACAACAAGAAGCAAGAGCTCGGAACATCCTGCTACGGTTTCCACAGTAATGTGGTGAAGAAAATCAAGTAGGAGATCCATATTTGATGATTTAAATATTGTGTACCAGAAAATAAATTCAATACACTAGCTGTATGCCGCCCAATTCACCAAACATGAGTTGCACCAATAATAAAACGACCATGTAACTTTCAAAAGAGAACGAAAGTAGATCTTCAAATTTCACGAACTGATTGAACATCACACATTGCGCTTTAGCCAAACTATATCAGTAACAGGGAAATTGGTCTAGTGGTATGATTCTCGCTTAGGGTGCAAAAGGTCCCGAGTTCAATTCTCGGAATGCCCCATTATTTTTTTTTTTCAATTAATTTTTTCCCCAGTAACTCTATGCAGCATTCATGTATTTGAGAAACCTATAGTGATACAAGTATGCCAGAAGGAAACAAAAGAGATAGGAAAACTTAGAACGAGGTCCCAAAGATCAATCTTGAAACACCCTGCTAAGAGTTCTTCAATATTTTAAGTTCAAAGTCAACTAAGAGAACAACATCTGAAAGGCAGCTTCCCTTTCATAAATCTGTATTGGTTTTCAAGAGAGGATTAACAGCAATCAGCATTTAACACTTCCACAGATGCATAAACAGATGGGCATTTGGTCTAGTGGTATGATTCTCGCTTTGGGTGCGAGAGGTCCCGAGTTCGATTCTCGGAATGCCCCATTGACTTTTATGAAGTCTGTGTTCAAGAAGCCAGCTGAAAGTTGTATCCTACAAAGTTTTTAATTTTTTCCTCTTGACCCTCCACCAATGAGCTTTTGCAAAGCATCACACATTCCAGAGAGTGACAATTTAACCAAATTAGTGGCTTTCAACCAAACTTTCAGACATTTCAATCTACAAAAGGCAAAATACCCCAGCATTTTCACTGAAGCCTGAAGGGCATCACAACTCATGCATTTCATCAAGTGGTAAGTTCTCTAACTTCAGATCTCAGAATACCCTGTTCAGACAAAGTCAACCACGAAACAATACAATGTACGATATCCTTGACACCTCTCATGACATATTCAATATCAAACCAACAGTAATCTTATTTATGCTAGCTGTGCTGCCAGATTCCCCAAGAATGAGCTGAAGCAATACGAGAAGGGCCACACAAAAATTTCCAGAGAGAAAAGCAAAGAAAACAGGAACTGGCGTGTAAAAAAAATATCTTAGAAAAAGAATTTTCTGACAGAATTATATCAGCAACCGGGCATTTGGTCTAGTGGTATGATTCTCGCTTTGGGTGCGAGAGGTCCCGAGTTTGATTCTCGGAATGCCCCTAAACATTTTGGCTAAATGTTAATTTGAAGAAAACCCAACTGATGTTTACAAGATACAAGATGCATCTTTTTCATCTCGACTTGTCACCGAAGAGGTTCAACAATACTTATCTTTTTTTTTGGTTCTTTTAACTGAATTGCACAACAATAGGTCATTTGGTTTGGTTAGCAACATACCCCTCACTCACATTTCAACAACAGAAAAGCAGAGAACAGATTAATGACTCAATAACAAATGCTTCTTTGTTTTAAAAAAAAATGGCCAGATCCTTAGCTGCACATCTGAAATGCAAGAGCAACTGAAATCGATTCATTATAAAGTTAGAATTGGATGGTAAAGAATGGTATGGACCATGAGAATGTTGGGGTAAGTAACAAAGGCCAACTAAAAGTATAAGAGTCAAGAGTTATTGGTCTATGAGATTCAACCGTTAGAGTTAAAACCTCTGAAATAGCAAGCATGCATTTCCTAATTAGTTATACCTCAAAATATCACGGTATTTAGTAGTAACTAGTAAGATTCTGCCTATCCCAAGTAAGGTCCTGAAGTCACCATAAAACACAAACTCTCATTTATTCCCATGATTTCAGAGCTCATTCTAGACTCAAAAGGTAACCATGTTAATTTAGGGCTGAAGGAATAACAAATAATATATTAATCCAAAACATTTTAAAACAGCTCAAACCATATAGCTTCATTGACAGCAAACTACTCCATGATCTATGGAACCCCTAAGCAAGTTAAAAAAAATGTCTGCAAGTATAGCACAAAAGCATGTCATTAGTTTCATCAACCGAACACCGCCACCCACCAAAATAAGCAAATATCTACAACTTATCTCATCAAGTTAACACTTGAAAGAATTCATGAGATCATGTCAAAAGTATGTCGAAACAAATAAGCAGCCCACAGCAGCATATCAGCATATCCAAACTGGTCAATGGATATGCGGATGAAAACATAAATGACCATACTCTGTAAGCAACTTACAAACACTAATGAAAAGAAATTTTCAAAAGATTCATTATTCATAAAAGAAATTGTTACTGGAAAATGGGTTGAAGGGTGTCATCATATGCCCACTAAAGAACACTTACTGTCATACAGCCTCTCTCTTTCTCTCCCTTTCTTTCACCATTTTTGCATTTTGCCGAAGAAAACGTGCGTGATTGACATTTACACTCTATATTTTTCACTTTTTTTTTTTCGGATTCAACTGGGATTAGAAGAGGGTTTGTGAACAGAATCAGCTTCCCAGACAAGAATCTTCGTAACAATGCAACTCCGCATAAAACCAAAACGGAAAGAACGCAACTTTCAAAGAGAAATAATCAAATGCCCTAGCAATAGAGACATTATTCAATTGAATCCCGTGAAATTCCATAGAATCTTAACAAAATAGCTAAATCACCCTAAAAAAATACATGACTAGAAGAGTACCTCCGATGACACGGTGAAGAAGATTCCAGACCGAGCTAGGGTTTCAAATTCCACGATGAGCCCCTCGAATTACTTCCATATTACATCGCATTCAAAAAGAAATCTCAATCGACGGAGAGCGAGAAACTTTGCATGGAGTCATGCGACAGAGGGAGAGAGGAGTGAGAAAGATTCTACGGCTTACGAGTAGGGAAACGTTCAAATTGCTAAGTTTTCTCCCCAAGCTGAATAATATTTAATTACAGTACGGATAGTGAAATACTAATTTCTAAACTTATTTGATAAATTTATTATTAAATTTGTAAAATATATTACTATCATTTTCAAATTTTTGTTACATATTATCTATAAATTAGTTTGGAAATTATAGTGATATATTTTACAAATTTGAGAATTATAATGATATATTTTGTAAATTTAAAAATAAATTTGCCAATTGAAAAATTTTAAAAATTAGTTTTTTAAGTTAAAATTTTTCTTTTATAGATTTTACCCTTAATTATAGATTATTAGAGATTGCACCCAAATTTCGGTCAATTTTTTTCCCAAAAAAGGATTAAAAAATCTACTTAAAAAAAAAGATCCATGAACATGTCCATATATACTATATATATAAACTTCATCAAATCAATGTAATATTCATAACATCATCACTCCAGCATCCATTGGAAATTGAGACATAGGAGTTGACCAAAGTCAAACATCTCCCATGAAACAGATAGCAAAACCATATGTATTTACATACAAAAAAAAAACAGAGACAACAACAAAAGAACAAAGAAGCTCTTAACAAACCGACACTCTACTTGTGAAAATTATGTTCTTGCTGACATTGAAGACGACATGTATCTATACTTTCTCCACATTGAAAGAATACTATAAACAATCAAGAAACTGCCTGAACTTCACGAGTTGCGGGTTTTTCGGCGCCCGGGAACGACAATCTCCGTCCTTTCGCCGCGGTTTTCCCGTTGGGAACTGAAGCTTTGTCTGAAACAGACAGCGATTTCATCGATGGAGATTTCCCGTTTTTATCGTTCTTGCAAGCTGGTTTTCCGCTCTGCGGCTTCTTAGGAGTGATGGATGGAGACGGATGACGTGTTTCCCAAGGGCGAGACCCGATCCAACGTTCTTTCCAGCTCCAACCCCAGCTAGTGTTGCCCAGTTCATAGTTCCCGAGCCACTGTGTTCTACCATCAACCCTCCACTGCAAGATAACAGTAATACCTATTTAGTTTATCCGTTATGTATTATCGATCATTGAATGAGTTTTAAAACGTATTTTCCTTTCGACTATAATTCATAATTCTTGTCCTAACGTCGTAGGAATAGATAAACCCAGACCAGATAGGAAACACGGTAATATCTAAGCTCGGTTCGGTATGAACTAAAACTCTTTATAATTCCCAATACGTTTCTTCCTTCTATGCATTTACTTTCACGTCAAAGGAATGGAGAGGAAAAAACGTGTTGCGCTTTGTACCTGATGGGTGAAAGCATAAGCCAGAGCTCTTTCCCGCTTGACCGCCGCTTCTTCCCTTTGATGTATCCTCCCGAGAATTTCCTCTTTGGTATCCGTCCCACCATTCCATTCCACCTGCCGTTTATTTCGATTTGAAATCATCACACGGTATTTCGGTTACCTTCCTCTTCTTCTGCTTCGGAGATGATGTTAAGGATTGAAATAGAAGTAGCGTAATAGACTGTCAAAGATAAATTCCCGGACAAAACAAAAACCGATGTATTTTCCACGCAGAGGTGAACAACAACGAGATGTCACCATCCATAAAACGGGTCGTGGCGTAATCCGTCAATACTAATAGATCAAGGCGATATTAGCAGAAACTACTATCAATCTTAAATGGAGAAAAAAATTCTCAAGAATAGCTGCTGAAGCAACTGAGAAGCATGAAAGTGGGCATGAAGCAAGAAACTGAATCGAGAAACGGTAATTTCGGAAGTGAATGGGTGAAAAAGAATCGAACCTCGACATCATGAAGCTTAGCCTCGAGCTTCTGTTGATTCTCGATGTTCTTTTGCTTCAACCGGTCTTCTGTTACCATGCAAATCCGACGAGCCTTTACCTGTGATTGTATTTGGCTCCACGAGTGGAGATACCTCAACGTAACCGCCGCTTGCTTCTTCACATAATGCTTTTCAGCCAACAACTTTGCCCGTGCTATCCCTTTTAGATGGCGTAAAGCTTTTCTAGCCTATACAAAAGATACGATATCGAGAAATTAATCAGCCTCTCTCTATGAATGATCGTCGCAAATTTATCGCAGAAGCTTGAAAAATCAAAACTTGTGTATCAGATTTCATTCTTGTGCAGGAGAGGAGATATCGAAATGCCTATCCACAGCAATATCTTCGGTTTCAAGATGTTCATCATACATTACAGACAATGAAACGTTAAAAAATCAAGCAAATGGGTTCGTGAGTAGCAGCAACTCCATACACCTTGTAGGCTCTAAACGCAGTCTGAATCCGAGTTGCAGCCAAATCCTCGATAGGAATTCCCCGAGTTTCGGTATCACGGACCGTAAAATTGTTGGAGACACTTACTGTCTGCCCGCTCTTCTTGACATCTTTTGATCTTACAGTAGCAGAAGATCTCTGTTGCAAAGAAGGAAAAACATGAATTGCATTGAACACAATTAAGGATTAAAAACACAATTCATCGACCATGAAGCGGTTTAACGAGTGAATCGAAACCTTCTCTTTCTTGAGCCTTCCTTCTTTTCCTCTCTTCGATCCGATCATCGCTTTGAACAGATTACCAGAACCCATCTCAGATTTATCACTCTCAAGCAGAATGTATAATCCTTAACACTGCATTGACCCTGAGATGGAAGCAAAATTGTCCACATCCAAACATCAGATAGTGAACTGATCTAATCACAATTAGCACTTAGTGGTAAACTTAACCGATGAAAATTGAATGCAAGAGAGGTAAGAAGCTACAAGGAAGGAAGAAATCAAATCTTATGACATTAGTTGAAAAACTGACATTTGAGACATATAATCCATTTGAAGAGCTACAAAGCTGAATAACACAGTTTCTGACATGGAAACAGAGATACTACAGAGAGATCTTCCTCGTTCAGACAACATGAGTTCACTCCATCATCAATCTGAGAATTCTCGATACAAGAGAGGCGAAATCTGAGGAAAGGACCAAACTTTAGTAAACCCAATGCTGGAAATGAACGAGAAAGGACATGGAACCGAACAAAACAGTTGACCCACAAGAACAGGAAACAACAGCTGCCATAACTATCGCCAAAAAAAAGCCACAACTTGTATCAGACAATTGGATTTATATATAACAAAAAAAAAACTCAGCTTTTACCTTCAGATCCAACCCACAAATTTCGAAACCAGCAAAAGGGCAATCCAGATTTCAACTAAGAAACCAAAAGGGCAGACACAGAACTCAGCTTCTCCGGTGAAGAAGAAAGTGAAACATACCGACAAAAGGGAAATAAAGATTCGTTCTTTGGCTGTCTCTTTCGCGAAGAATGGCGCTCAAAGAGGGCTGAAGTAAAGTGAAACGAAGGAAAGGAAAACAGAGTGATAGTGGCTGTAGAGAATCGGTACCTGTAGTAAGAGAGAAGCAAAGACTATAAAAGAGAGAGGCTTTAATGGTGGGAATTGAATTAAGAAGATGAGATATTATTATGTTGGAACATCGGAGAAGAAAAAACGTCATATAGGGATAGGGGGGAGAGAGAGAGAGAGAGAGAGAGAGAGAGAGAGAGAGAGAGAGAGAGAGAGATTGGTGTCTTCAAGCTGTGCAGTACTGCCAGTGTGGACATTTTTGTTTTGTTTTTTTCTTTTCAATATTTTATTTCACAAAACTGTTTGTAATTTATGATTTACACACAAGTGGTTAAATGGTTATTGAAAAATGAAGATACAATTGCAAAGTTTTTCTTGTTAAATGCGATTTTAAATTTTTTTTTTTTGTAAATAATTGAGAGGTGTAGGGGTGGCCAATTCGGGTTTCGGTTCGGGTTCGGTTCGGTTATATTCGGGTTCGGTTATTTCGGTTATAGAAAAACTATAACCATTCGGTTTTTATATAAATTTCGGTTCGGTTTGGTTCGGTTATTTTTCGATTCGGGTTCGGTTCGGTTTTGGTAAAAATTTTAATTTTCCAAAGAAATTGTCGGTTATTCTCTCGATTTTTCGGTTATTTTTTATTCGGTTCGATTCGGTTTCGGTTTCGGTTTTTCGGGTTTAAGGAAATCATAACCGTTCGGTTTTAATGTCGGATTCGGTTCGGGTACGATTATGTCTTATTCGGTTCGGTTCGGTTATTCGGTTAATAACCGAAATGGTCACCCATAGAGAGGTGTATTAGCCTAAAAATTATGAACTTTTAAAATATATCTCTCAATATATCAACTTTGCAGATATTTCAATAAATTCATATTTGCTACGATATATTTACAAAGTTTATTTAGATTTATAGTAATATTTGAAAAGTTTATATATCTTGGCAGAAGTTTTATAATCCATGTATTTATATAATAATTTTTGAAACTCCATCCTTTTCCAACTTTTGTTCCTATTTTTAAGCATAAAAATATTAATTTTTTATCCAAAAAAATATTGAGCCAGTATTCTATATGATCACTTCCTTTTTTAGGTTAACAGTAAAATTAATTTTCAACTTTTTACTTTAATCCAAGTTTGTGAAAATTTCACTAAAAACTCCAAAATTGGTTGAAACTATGTCCAAATAAATTATAGAAATTAAAGATTTTTATTAAATTATTTTATTTATTTATATATTTTATATTTGTAATAAAAAAGGGTTGTTGGGAGGGGTTGGTGACGTGTTTATCTTGTTATAGGAAAAAAAATGAAGACAAAAAATGGTTGGGCGAATCATTAACGAAGGGGTCCGAGTCCGATGTATGATTGCGACCACACCATCCAATCTTTGATCAATAATTAATTGGTTATGAAATAAAACATTTCGTAATGCATAAGATTCAGTGGGCAGAAGGGTCATTATCTGGAATTAATTATTTAGATTTAGATTAATTGATTATAATTAGGATGGTTGACCCAATAATTTGCAGTATAATCTGATTCCAATATTATTCGTGATTTTCCGAACAGAGACACAGCTATGAAGATAGTTTTTATTTAAATTTTTTGGCATTAGTTTTAAAATTTTAGTTTTAAACTTTTAATTTTTAGTTAATTATTTAATTAAAATGGTTTTTCCAAGTTTTTAGAAAAAATCATATTTATAAAATCATGTAAATTTTTTGGGTTTTTCATTTTAAAAAACCAAAAAATCACTATGTTTTTTATAGTATTTTCAGACATATTTAATTATGTTAGGTTTTTATTTGGAGATGGAATAACTATGCATAAGGATTAATATGAAGTAGGGTGGGTGTTTCGGGAAACGGTTCGGGTTCGGGACGGAATGAATCGGTTCGGTTCTTTCGGTTTTACAAAAATATGTACTAATTGGGTTTTTTATTGTATTCGGTTCGGTTCCGGCATCGGGTCGGTTCGATTTTGGGTTTTATTAAAAAAATGATAGATTTTCTTTAAAAATATTCGGTTTTTCGGGATTTTTAAACTTCGGTTCGGTTCGGTTCGGTTCCGGAAAATTTCGGTTTTCTAAAAATGATATCGTTCGGGAAATAACAGCGGTTTCGGGTCAGAAAAAATACCGTTTTAACGATTTGGTTCGGTCCGGTTTCCAAAGAATCGAATCGAAAGCTCGTCCCTAATTATGAAGGGAACATAAATTAAAAAACAAATTGAACTAATTAATAAATTAGAATATTGTACGATGATCGAAGCCAACTTGGGCCTGGATGAAGTCCACGCAGGCCCAACAAAAATAATTTCTTTTTTCTTCAATAAAAACATTAATCAATTTCAAGAAACTTATAAAAAAACTAGTTTCTTCATTTTTTTATAAATTTGCAGTTTCGTTTGTTTGATTTCGAAATTTATGTATCTATAAGGCTGAAATATCAAAACGGGTTTATAGTTTACATTATAATAGAAATTAAAAACATTACACCGATTCTAATTCGTTATTTATAGAAAAAAAATTCAAAAATCCCTAAACAGGAAAAAAAAATCACAAAAAATGGTCTCTTTTGGAAAAAAAAACATTTCGAAAAAATACTATGATTATGAATACGCAATATGTAAAAAAAATAATATTTTGTATACACATTTTTTTTATTTTTTTACTATTGATGATTTTCAGATGAAATTCGAATCCGGATATTGAAGAGTATTTTGTACTTTCACGCCACCGGCCACCGGACCACCACGTCTGTGTTTATTTTGTATACATATTGTAATAATAACCAATGGTATTGGCACTGGTGAACAACCTTTGCCAAAAAAAAAATTCAACACAAGTAATCGGGGAATTGGTACGTCCATTTGGACTTTTTGTGAACCGGTTCGATTTGATTTGACCCGGTTCTAAAACCGGTTTATCTTTTACAATCGTTAAAAAGAAATGTCTATTGTTTTTATTACGTGGAAACCGTATCAAAATCTCATTAATTACATTCGTTAAACTAGACTGAGGTAATTAGATACCGTACCAAAACATATTATTAATTTAATTCGATATTTTTTTTTTAGTTTTTTAACTAACTAAAACTAAAATCGAAGAATTTTGAATCGAAGCGCAAGTTTTTTCGATTAAATAGAAAATTAGTTATACAAATCCATAGAGTGATGGATCTGAATTGAATATGCATTGTATTTGAATATATAGCTAAACCGGTCTCTAAGCAAACCCTCAAAGCCCAATTAGAACCCGGTTTAGCAACACATAAATGAAATTAAAAATCATACTCAGATTCAATTTTTAGTTTGGAAAAATGAAAACCTTGATTTCTAGATATATCATAAACCAATGTCCGAACGATAACTTGTATTCTTTCTACGGAGCAGTTAGACCAAAATATATACACAAATATTCAATATACTTGAATAAGACCATAACCTAAGCTTACGAGAGAGAGAGAGAGAGAGAGAGAGAGAGAGAGAGAGAGAGAGAGAGAGAGACTAAGGTTGTCGGAAAACATGGCGGCGAAAGAAGAGAAGAAGGAGCAACTCATCACAGCCGTTTACAAGGTTAATCTTCATTGCCGAAAATGTGCATGCGATATCAAGAAGCCTCTCCTTCGTACAGAAGGTACTGCTCTTCTTTCTTTCTTTCTTTTTTTTCTCCCTATTTCGCATGCATTGTATACAACTTTTGCATATATATAATATTAACCCATCATACCCAAAAAAATATATATATAACCCTTAGGGATTTGACATGTTATAAGTATACATATTTTATTATCATAAATATATATGATAAATATATGTAAATTATTATCTTTAATTAGATAGTATTCTCATTGAACGTATATTTCTTTGAACCCCCAATTTTGTTTCTTGATTATAATGAAAATATCATCGGTAAAATTTTCGCAATTGGGTTTCTTTCATAAATGTTTCATGAAATATAAAAGTCCCCAAATGTCGTTGTTAATCAATATTCCGATCTCGAAGATGAATACAATATAATCGAAATATATACTATGATGTGCCATGATAATATATATCTAGAATGTAGACTTGCTTTTAAACACTCTAATTTGGAGGAATTGCAAAAATGACTTTAAATGTCATTTTTATTTCATGGCATGACCTCCCTTTTTTTTTAAAAAAAACTAACATCATCTCATAACGTTATAATTGTATCCTTCCAAAAATACCCTTCCTTTTTTATTTAATATTTTAATTTTAAAAAATATTTCAACTCTCTCTCTCCTCTTCCACCTCTCTCTCTCCATTCGCATATGTGGAACAAACTACAATCTCTCTTCTTGCCCATTCTATAATCTTCCAACGCTCTTTACTTCCAATCTATTTTTCAGCTAATTTATTGTGAAAAGACAATATTAAGTTTGAGCATTTCATCGATTAAATACAAATCTAAATAATAGGTAAATATTGTTTCTAAAATACGTTATTAAATTTGTTGTGAAAAACAATATTAAGTTTGGGCATTTCATCAGCAATACCATGATTCAAGTTATTCTAACTGATCGAAATCGTTAAATATGTGAAATTCATCAAAATGGAAGAATTTGGAAATCTGGTCATACATATGTGTCAGAATGGTCAAATTGGTCGTACTTCTAACTGGTCATACTTGTCAAATTGGTCAAAATGATTATTCTCACAAAATTGGTAACGCTGGTCATAATCATCAAAGTGGTCAAACTGATCATACTCATTAAATTTATTATATGATATGATTATTATTATGTTAACATTTTTAAAACGATGAATTATGCAATTTTAAACAAGATTATTATTATGTTAACATTTTTAAAACGATGAATTATGCAATTTTAAACAAGTCTGACCGTCTGACCAAGGTATGACCGTATGACCATTTGATCGTCTGACCATTTGGGTACGAAAAAAATGCCTAAATTAAATTTAAACGATTCAAAAAGATGTATAGGGGTTATAAGAATATTATTACATCATTTTGGAGTTCTAATTTCACGTGAAAAAAAAAATCTTCCAAGACCAGTCAATTGTATCCAATGTGTTATACAAACACTACTAATACTTTAGGTCTTCTTTGGAAGAAGTTACATTGTCAAACAAAAAATGTGGTCAATCCATATTGCTACGACAGATTTGAACCTGAAAAATTTGTGATATGATATGATTATTATTATGTTAATACTTTTAAAACGATGAATTAAGCAATTTCGAACAAGTCTGACCGTCTGACCAAGGTATGACCGTCTGATCGTATGACCGTCTGACCATTTGGATACGAAAAAGAAATCTCTAAATTAAATTTAAACGATTTGAAAAGTTGTATAGGGGTCATAAAAATACTACTGCATCGTTTTGGAGTTCTAATTTCATGTGTAAAAAAAAAATCTTCCAACATAAGTCAATTGTATCCAATGTATTACACAAACACTACTAGTACTTTAGGTATTCTTTGGAAGGAGTTACATTGTCAAACAAAAAATGTGGTCAATCCATATTGTTACGAAAAATTTGAACCTGAAAAATTTATGATATGATATGATTATTACTATGTTAATACTTTTAAAACGATGAATTATGCAATTTCAAACAAGTCTGACCGTCTGACCAAGGTATGACCGTCTGATTGTATGACCGTCTGACCATTTAGGTACGAAAATAAAAGGTCTAAATTAAATTTAAACGATTTGAAAAGTTGTATAGGGGTTACAAAAATACTACTGCATCGTTTTGGAGTTCTAATTTCATGTGTAAAAAAATATCTTCCAACATAAGTCAATTGTATCATATGTATTACACAAACACTACTAGTACTTTAGTTCTTCTTTGGAAGGAATTCCATTGTCAAACAAAAAATGTGGTCAATCCATATTGTTACGACCGAGTTTGAACTTGAACATTTGTGATATGATATAATTATCACTATGTTAACACTTTTAAAACGATGAATTATGCAATTTCGAACAAGTCTGACCGTCTGACTATGGTATGACCGTCTGACCGTATGACCGTCTGACCATTTGGGTACGAAAAAGAAAGGTTTAAATTAAATTTAAACGATTTGAAAAGTTGTATAGGGGTTCTAAAAATAATATTGCATCATTTTGGAGTTCTAATTTCATGTGTAAAAAAAAATCTTTCAACATAAGTCAATTGTATCTAATGTATTATACAAACACTACTAGTACTTTAGGACTTATTTGGAAGGAGTTACATTATTGATAACATCATTGTTCTTGAAACCATGAGCAAAATCGGATCGGTTTGACCGGTGTGGTATTTCGGTAGCCAAAATTTCTCTCCGGATTTTCATCAAACACTTTCCATACATTCTCAAATTCTTCAACTTTGGTATGCCATATCTCGTTATAGAGAAAAAATTTGACGAGTGTAAGCTTAAATGATATTGTTCATTCGAATCGAATCGAAGTGAAACCCTAATAAGCTAAAATTCTATATAAGAAGAATATGTTTGATCAACACTTTTAAATTCGTAAATTCATCATTTTTGAAAAAGTACGACTAGTCTGACTAGTATAACCTTATGACCAGACTGATGATATGATCGGTATGACCAAAGGTTGACCGTCTGATTGTCTCACTAAAGTATCATCGGTTTGACCAAAGTTTGACTGTCTGACCGATTTGTTATATGAGATTATTATTATACCATATTAACACTTTTTTAAAATGATAAATTCATCAATTTTCAATAAGTTTGACTGTCTGACCAAATTCTGATTGTATGACCAATGTTTGACCGTCTTATCAAAGTGTGACCGGTATGACTATTTTTCACACGAAAAGTAAAGGTCTAAATTAACTTTAAACGATTCAAAAAGTTGTATAAGAGTTATAAGAATATATTTTTTATCGTTTTGGTGATCTAATTCCATGTATAAAAAAAATCTCTTAACATAAGTTATCTTCACCCAAAGTGTGATCGGCTAACCAAATTGTGACATCTGACCAAAATCTGATCGGTATGACCAAAGTCTGACCGATATGACTAGTATGACGTGTTAAGAGCCAAATTTTCTCTGAGGATTTTTATCGAACATTTTCCATGCATTCTCAAATTCTTCAACTTTGGAACGTTGGATCTTGTCATAGTAGAGAAATATGTCGAGTGTAAGACAAAAATTAAGAAATTTTTTGTTAGAATCGCCAAGAAATATCTTTGGAGAGAAAAAGAAAAAAAAATTTGCGATTTGAATTTTTAGAAAAAATGAGAGAAGAAATTTTCGAAGTTTTTTTCACTATATAGAAGGTTGCCACGTATTCAATTTTTTAAGGGTAAACTAGTCTTTTCGTTGTTTTAGTTTTTTTTTTAAAAACCCTAAACCTAGAAGATCATCCCTTGAAGTAAGAAACGACATTTGGGGTTATTTCTGCAATTTTTTCCTCTAATTTTATGTAACCTAATGCAAATTTGATAAATAATTCAACTATTATTTTTTTTTGATATATATATATATATATATGAACTTACTATATATTGAAGGGGTCCATAGTGTGGATTTCGATTTGGAGAAAAATGAAGTAAAGGTTAAAGGGATCATGGAAGTTATGAAGATCCACAAGCAGTTAGAGAAATGGAGCAAGAAAAAAGTCGATTTGGTTTCTCCCAAACCAGAGGTTAAGAAGATAATTGAGAAGAAAACAGTTGAAGTAAAGAAAGTAAGCCACATTATCACTCTTCTATTAATTTCTATAAAAATTTTTTTATTTCATATTATAGAATTCATTTTTAAATCTATAATTAGTATTGCCTTTTTAGTTTTCGAGAAAAAAAAAAGTTTCTAGCTGTCATAGTTAAATATCTTATATAATCATCCTTATGATAGTTAAATACGAAATGAAAAGTCATAGATAAATATCTTATATCGTATCTTATTTATTTAACCATCAGAAGGATGATGATATCATTATTTTAGTTAGCACATATATATATATATATATATGACCAGAACCCAATGACTCACAAATGTATCCAAACATAATTCTATTTAAAAACAATTGAATATGATTTTTTTTTTAAACCAAACATGAAAAGAATAAGAAAAAATTAATTAAAAAACGGATGAAATGAAAATTTATTTTAAAATGAATACATAATCTAAATCCATATAGAATTTAAAACGGATAGAAACCCAACATAACTAATCTCTATCTTATTTGAATTGATTTTTTAGCTGTAAATTTTATTTTATTTTTCCAAATATTAAGGCATAAATCATCCTCATAATAAATTACAGGAAGTTTTTCATACGACAGTAGTGAAGGTACACATACATTGTGGAAAATGTGAGAAAGATCTTCGGCAAAAGCTATTGAAGCACAAAGGTACGTAGGTTTATATGACCCCCTTGTAAGAATTAATACAATTAATAAAAAAAAATAGCTTATGTATTATATTTATTTCAATTTGCCCTTTATGATATGTGTAGTGAATAGAAAGTTATATTTTTTTAACATTTTTTAAACAACAACAAATTTTTTAAAAATTGTTGCAAAAACGTTACTACGTTGTAACCATTTTTTCAACGATAAATAAAACGTTCTAAATTTGCAATACATTTTCGTATAGCGACAAAAAAAACGTTTGATAAAAGGTGAGTTGTAGATGATATATATATATATTGATATGTTATATATATATATATATATATATATATATATATATATATATATATATATATTCTACAATCCACCTATATTAAACATTTATTTTTTTTGTAACATATTATAACGACCGAATGCAAATATCGGAGAATATGACGCAAAACCGAAATGAATGGAAAAGAAGAATTCATGCGGCCGACCCTAAATAAACTTGGGATTAAGACGGTATTGTTGTTGTTGTTGTATTATAACCACCGAATATTAATCTAGGATATGTGAGAAATTCATTAGAATGTTATTATTTTTTTCACCATATTTATTTTGTTTAAGAGTAAAATTTGTCAAAATAAAATACTATGGCTTCTTGGCACACAATGGACATATACTTAGATATATTTTTGCTTATTTAACCATATTATTGAATTATAATCATATACTTAGATACATTTTTTGCTGATTTAACCATATATATATTATTGAATTGTAATCTATAATCTATAGTAATTCAAATATGCAGGTATTCACACGGTCAAAACAGATACAAAGGCACAAACCCTAACCGTACATGGAACAATAGAATCCACAAAGCTTCTAACTTACATAAGGAAGAAAATACACAAACATGCAGAGATCGTGACTACCAAAACAGAGGAAGAGGAGGAGAAGAAGAAGAAAGAAGAAGTGGTCAAAGTGGTGGAAGTGAAAAAGACAAAAGAAGTCGAAGAGTTCAAAGAGAAGGTTAAGGTTGAGGCCAAAGACAGAGATGGGAACACTCCATATTTCGTCCACTATGTCTATGCTCCTCAGTTGTTTAGTGATGAGAATCCTAATGCTTGTTGTGTAATATAAGGTGCTAACTTACAAAATTCAATATACCATTTGTATTATATATATATATATATATATATATATATATATATACTGCTATATTTCGAATTCCATAATCACAGCATCAATCTTAATCGCATTTGTCTTTTATTGGTTTGCTCCTCCCTCAATTCCGATGGACCGACCGAGCCACCCGACCGAGGGCTCAGCCCTTCGGCCATAGCCGAGTTGCCAACGTTCACGTATAAAGTGTATAAAGCTACTACAGATAGGGGTGTAAAACGAGCCCCAGTTCGCTCTGCTTTCCAAGATGGGGATACAAAATTTGTATCTCCCATCTTGAGGGGGAGTTTTAGCCACCCTTTCTTGCCGGGCTGGCTCGCGGGCCAAGAAAAAAATATTTTTAAAAATATTTTTTAATATTTTAAAATATTTTAAAATATTTTTATATACAAAATATATTTTTATTACATATTTAATTTGTTTTGTTTAAAATTTTATTTTTTATTATATTTAAAATATTTTAAAAGTAGTTAAAATATCTTTTAAAAATTAAAATTATTTTTAAATATTTTTTAATATTATAAATTTTATTTTTAAGATTTATATATTTAGTTAATGGGACGATTCGTTTGGCTCGTGAGATAAGATGATATGGGTTGACCTGATATATTTTTGGCTCACTAAAAAACCGATTAGACTGAATTTGACTAAAGTTTTTTCAGATCGAAACGAATCAGACTAGGCTGAGCCAGGCCAGCCTGATAATGATGAACAGGTAGAGTATTGGTCTGTCTAGGTTAAATATCGAAGAACGATGTCATTAAGGTGTTACCGAACTGTATACACATGTTTCACTCGGAATGTATCGGTAAATGGCTCGGACTCACGATTCTATGTCACGGACCGGCCGAACCGGTGGTATGAATGGTATTAGATTGTATCAAGATTTATTGTATGGTATTATATTATTTTCATTGATAAACAAAAAATATACAAATGAAGGATATGTTTCAGAGGAAGGAGCATTCTCTACACCAGTTTCAGACGGCAAAAACCAGATCAACCAGAACTTGACCGTGATGTAAAAATCATCTTCTCACGGTGTCTCCACGGAAAATTTAACGGTATAACGCTCGTGTTTGTAGTTTTCGGATTACCTTATTTTCTCCGTTTCTTGATCTTCGGTCTTCTCGTTCTTGAATCACTGGCAAAGATCTCACTAAGACTTGTTAACTCGAGCTTTGTTTGCAGCTTGAACTAACATGTGAACAGACCAAACAGATGAGTGGAAAAGACAGAGACATGTTTCAAGATTTGAGTATACACAAAAGAGAATTCAGTGTTTTATCAACTCAACTCAGCTCCAAGGTGATGGTTAGTTTCTGTCAAGAACACGGAATGGCGAATGCTGAGATGCAAACCCAGAACGGATAATTCGATCTGAAATATGCATTCGTCGACTGGTTTTCTTACCAACTAACAACAAGAACAATGAAGGAGCAACCATAAAAAGAGGCAACTAAAGAAAAGGGGCAGACAGACGCAAAAAATCTCTCCACTTTGATTGCAAGAATGGATCCTTTCCCTAAACCAAATTTCTGAGGGACAATGTTGTATCCGTTAGATCTGTGATCATTGATCAACCACAAGCACTACCTCACACAAAAATCATTCAACAGAAACCCATGGCTTACATTGCATATGGAGAACATACCTGCATCAAGAACAGGTTGAATAATCCATGGTTTCCTTCCACGACAATAACAGAGAAAATACAGTGAAGGGTTCTCGATTATTTTACGGAGATATCGCGAGAGATCCAATTTTCACCTTCAATCTGGGAATTTGAATCCCTTTGACATGAGGATTTGTACGTAATCCATCTTCTCAAGGTCTTTTTCTTCCTCCTCTTTGTTCCTCTGGTCCCTCGAGTTCATCACGATAGCTTTCACCACCTCCCTCAACGGAATCTTCAGCTTCGTCTTCCCATTTTCCTTCGCTGGAGATTTCATATTCCCATCTTTCAATTTCCTCGACGACAAGGGTTGATCAGACAGATCATTGGGCTTTTCCGAAACCCTAGAACCACCTTCTTCATGCGATAGCCGATTCGGTCCGAAAACCTCGGCCACGGTCGTCTGCTCCTCCAACACAACGGGAACCGCCCGATCAAGGGCGACAATGTTATCCTCTGTGTCGGGCCTCCGTTCGGAGTCAGTCACCATCTTCTCCGAATCTCCGGGAACATCGCGAGGGGAATTCCAGCCATTTTTTGGCGGCACAGCTCCGGTGGAGAGCTGAGAATCTGGGTGGTCGTCCCGTTGAAAGGCAAAGCCGCAGCGTTGTAACTGAGATTTCTGAGAGGAGGTTTCTAGGCAGTGGTCGAAGATCGGGGGCGTATCCTCCTCCATTGCCAATCTTCTTCTTCTTCTTCTTCTTCCTCTTTGAGTGACTCCGGATTTTTCTAGGGTTTCAGGAGGAGGGAGATTTTCCCGCTTTCTTTGAGACGGTATTCTATGATTGTGAATATATACAACCTTTTTTTGGTAAAATAAAAATAAAACCGATTTTTTTTTTGAAAATACGTTTTTTATAAATAAAAAAAAACGAATCTAAACCGAACTAAACGGAACCAAAATTTATATAAAAACCGAATGATTATAGTTTTTCTACAACCCGAATAGTCGAATCCAAATATAAATGAATCAAACCCGAATCGAAACTAGAAATGATCACCCTACATGAATTGTTGTCATCGTCAAAATTTTAATTAATCATATAATGCTATGCAGTTTTAGAGAAATATTTTTTTCCGGTTAAATGAGAAATATATAAAAGACCTAAAATTATATTTTTATAATTAAGAAAAAAACTTTGTGAACACCCATCAAAAGAACAAATACTTCTTCACATGCTGCGGTGTCAATTTGGAATTTTCTAACATTTGTTGAATCAATTAGGCAAATTAAAAATTCATATATTTATTTGATAAAATTTTAAAAAATCGGGACATTTATGTGAGATTTTCTCTAATAAAAAAACCCCGAGCCCATTCAAGAACATTAATTTCCAATATAGTAGTTTTATGAAACTTTGCGTTGTACCAATTTGTTCCAAGAAAACAAACAATTTTGTATATAAACAATAAACTTTGTATTATACGAATTTCCTTCCAAGGAATCAAATGAATTTGTAACAAATTCCAAGAACGAATTTCCTCACAAGAATTGGCCGCAATCCCTTCGAATCTCCCCATGTTTCCTCCCTCTCTTCACACCGATGGAGCCCATTTTATCCATAGACTCGGAAAAGGCCGAGAAAAACCTCTGCTTGTCCCCAGCCATCTCCGCGACGATATCCTTAGTTCTTGGATCGAGAAATAGGGCCTGGTCCGACCCTAACAACCCCATATTCTTCTCCAAACCCGAGAAATACCCGTTATCGAACGCAAAGGGCGTGGTCACGTCGAGCGGCAAGACCGCGTTAGTCCCTCCCCCGAACCTCGGGCACGAAATCTTCAGCTCCTTGAGGAGCCTGGCGTCGAGGCTCGGGTCGGGTTTCCGGGATCCTTTGAAGTCGTAGAGACGGGGGAGGAATTGTCTGCAGTGGGCGTACCCTATCGTGTGTGCGCCCGAGAGGACGACGAGATCTTTCGCCGTTAATCCCTTCGACGAGAAGAGACGGATGAGCTGATCGACGGTTGCGTTTGCTCGAGGAATGTTGCGAGGAACATTCGTCGCCTTTGATATTTTGCCGTCCCATCTTCCTTTCTTCACTTGGTAATATGGCCCACCTGCCTGTATATGTATATATATATTCGTCAGTATATATATATTTTGCCTAGTTTTTATCTAAAAGGGCATTATTGTAATTAAACGTAATTAGGGTTAAACTTAGGATACTCTATGCATTACACGTGTCTATTCATGTTGGATTATAATCATGTTAATTGAAATAGTGTCCATATAATATCATAGTGGAATGGAAAACTCTAATATCATGATGCAGATGTGGATATACATTTCAATTAGGGATTGTCAATTTGGTTAATAAAAATAATTAAATATATCTTTAATCAAATAATACATATTGGTATGATTTGTCAAAAAAAAAATCGATCTCAAGCAGGAACGAACTGAATAATAAATAAAATAAACGAAAATATGAAAATCTCTTTCAAAAACAATTTTTTTATCAATAAAAAAACCTAGATGGTATATAGTCGGACCGAATTCAAAATAAAAAAAAATTGAATGTGTATCATTTATCTAAAACCGAAACAAACCGAATAAAAAAAAATCCAAAAATCTATTTGAAAAATGAATATTATTATCAATAAAAACCAAAAACCGAAACTAAATCGTATATAACCGGAAATAGCCACCAAACGACCGAATCGTATGATATCTACCTGATTTTACAATATATATATATATATATATATATTATTATTACCAAGTGGATGAAATCTCGAGCAGCAATGGCGAGAATGTCGGAGCAAGAGACGAGAGAGGGACAGTGAGTTTCCACCATGGACTTGGCCTTCTTTATCGTCTCGAAGCCTTCTCGTCTCAAGTCCTTGCTCTCCTCCGCTTCCCTCTCCGGCGACGACGTCGTTTTCCTCCCTCCCTCTGTTTCCACCAATATCGACCCGTCACAGCCCTTCATTCATTCCCATCCCAATTTTTTTTTTATCTTGTTATAATCAAACAAAACATATCCGAAATATTAAATAAAAGACAAAATTACAAAAAAACAATATCTAAACTTCTCCATTTTTATAAAATAAAATCTAAACTTTATTTTTTATCAAATAAAATCTCAAGTTTATTTTTCGGTCGAAAATAAACTCGAACTTTATAATCATTATCATTTTTAAACCTAAATACTGGCGTAATATACTCATATCTTATATGTCAAATCAACAATTTGACCCATTTAGCACGTCATCATCCACATGTCACGACATCGCTGCGTCACGTGAGCGATGGATTTAAAAATGAGAACTTTCATAAAACTTATATTTATTTATAATTCAACAATCAAGTTGAAGTTTTATTTAGTAAAAGATAAAATTTAGGTTTTATTTTTTAAAAATTGACCGTGTCATATATTTTTTTAGGATTTTTCCTAAATAAAAAGTTTATTTTATAGATTATTAACTTCAATTTTGGACCTATTTATTATCTCTCTTTTTTTAACTTTTTTTTGATACATTGGGAACCCCGACTAGCCCTTCGGGCTCGCTAACCCCTGGTCACAGCGGTGGCCTATGACGCAGCCTGTGGCGCAGTCGGTGGCTCGCTAACCAAGGGGTCACAGCGGTGGCCCTTCGGGCCCGCAGCGCCGAGTAAACCCAAGCTTACACGCACGAGCCTGCGACACACGTGTAGGTGGTGAATCAGCCGTAACTGACAGGCGACAGGTGAGAGTTTAAGGAGGCGGTAGGAGTCGAACCCCCAACCTCATGGTTTCCCGCCATGCTCCTTGACCAACTCACCTGGGGTTTCCCCCTCTTTTTTTAACTTTTGTTGCTAACATGCGCGTCCTATGCTAAAGCGCGCTTAAATCAGACCAGAGTTAACCGGTTTAGAACGAGTTTGGACCGGGCAACACCGTAATAATCTTGTTCAGATTCTATCACATTGGTCATCAAATTCAAAATTTTGTGCTATTTACGTCTCTGCCACGATGATTACTAGCTTTTAGAACCATTGATTACAATTTGGTACGTAAAAATTTAACCAAATAATCAAATTGCATCCTAAATTGGTCTAAAGCAATGCATTTTACCACACATAAAGGGATCATCACTTTATTTTATTTTATTTCATATTACACCAAAATGCATCGAGCATGCAATTTTTTTTGTCGGAAAAAAATGAACGCTAAAATACGCGTCAATGCAGAAAACTGTGCTAACGTGCGCCAAAGTAGCAAATGAAGGGTGATTGAAGAACGGGGAACGGCATTGTTACGGTCCCTATCGTTCATTACCTCGACGAAGCAATCATGGAAGAAGAGGCGAATTGTGGCGGGAGCCGAGACCGGAGCTTCTCTGAACTGCCGAGAAGTGACGGAGCCGACCAGCTTCTCCAGCTGAGGACACGTCTTCGCGTAGTAATCCACCGCCAGCTGGCGGTGTCTGCGGCGGTGGACCACCGGAGTCTGCGGTGGAGGAGCGGCGGAGGGTTTGGCCGGAGAAGATGGAACGGTCGACAGAAAGAACAAGAAGAGGAAAATGGAAAAGTATGAAAGAGATAGGACATGCATGTTTACGGCCCTTGTGAGCTTTGAGTGGTGGGTCACTTTGGACGTGTGTATATATATATATATATGCATATATATATATATATATATTAATTTTTAGATTAAATTATGAAAATGTTGACTCTTTTTATGCAGATGGTCCACGAAAAAAAAGATTTGTCACACTAGCATGTGGAAGCAATCATGGCCCGTGAGCAAGGGCTTCAATGAATGAATGGCTCATGTAGCTGCATAATTTGTGCATGAGGACAAAAAAAAGCTTTGTATTTTTCTTATGGGTGTTAAAAAATAAATATTATATTGTAAATCTCTGTTATTTATTTATATGGCCGTCGATCCAAAAATTGATTATAAAAACAATATGTGTCATTGTGTTCATATATGAATATGAAATGAGGAGATTCGAGAATAGATTCCCATTTCACGGGGGAGCGAAATCTACGTCGCCAATGATATTGTGATTGGATTGTTAGAGATCCATGTTTATTAAATATTTATTATGTACAACCTTGAAAAATTCGAATAGTAAAATATATTGTTAGTGGGGTGAGATACATATATATAAGATAAATATGACATATATCCGATTGGTTTATATTTATATGTTCGTTCTGTTTATTGTTCTTTATCCGATTGTGTTACGTTATTTTATTCCAAGAGGGTTCAAATCAAATCGATAAATATAATTGATTAAAATTTAATTGGAATAACTGAATTTATAATGTTTGTACATAATTTCTTGTGCGAGATCTTCATGTACATAATTATCAAGTACGGACGATTTACGATTACATTACACGGGATTGATTCAATAAATAAACTTTTGGGGTTAATTTGAAAGAAACAATAAGTAAAGGTGTCGTTTTGAAGTTCTCTAAATATAGACGACGTCGTTTTACTCGAAATAAAATTTCTTAACGCTCTTCTTCTTCTTCTTCTTCAAGCTACAAAAAAAAAAAGCACAGAAACCATTCGGCAACTCTGCGAGAGAGAAACCGCTAACCACCATGGACGGTCTCTCTGCTTATCCTTCTTCATCTCCCTATCCGACAGCCTTTTCGCTATATGTATACAGCAGTGCAGACATACGTATATGTACTGTATTCGTCGAGAAGCTCTGCATGTATACCCATCTTCTTCGATTTTCTCGAGAAACTCCGACGAAGCCAACTTGATCGAGAAGCTCTACGACTTGGGCGAGCGCCTGAATGAGTCCAAGGGCAAGTCTCAGGTTCGCCTTCATTTCCTTCTAGGGTTTTTTGTTCGAATCGAGCAATTTTTTTGTTTGCTTCCCTCCATTTTTGCAATTTTCTCCAAATCATTCCTGGTCGAAATGCGGTTTTGTGCCTCGGACATGACTTGTTTGTCTGATTGCTTTGTTGTCACTTTCTGTATGAATTTGTCTGATTTTCCTTGTCGGAATGCAGAATGTGGAAGATTAAGAAGGGATCATCGACCTGTCGAAGACGAGGATCAAGGCCAAATAGCTCGGAGCACGGCTAATTCCTCGACCAATGCCTTCGATGCCCGTGTGGATTACCTATAGGAAGACGATCTCAGGGTCTGTACTTAATCAATCTTCTTCTGTATGCGACTGAATCAGAAGCTGTTTAGGAACACCACCATCATACTCTCATTTACGATCTTTTGGTTGTCTTTGTTATGTGTCCACCAACACAAAGAACCGTCACAAGTTTTCCCCGAGGGCTTCTCCTTCTGTGTATTTCTTGGTTATCCTTATGGAATCAAAGGTTACAAGACATTAAAACCTTGCACCCAATGTTGTAACAGTTTCTCGTAATGTAATTTTCGATGAATCTGTTTTTCCATTTAAGATAACACCCTTATCTTCTTCAACTTTAGATTGCTTTCCACCCCACCCTCCATCTCCTCATCTGTATGATGATTATTTTAGTTCACAGTCTTCTCCTTCCATTCCCTCTTTTTCTTCCTCATCTTCTGACACCATCCATCTCTTCCATCTCTTCTTCCTCATTACCCTGTTCTTCATCATTATCTCCTTCTTCACCTTCTTCTTTATCCTCTCCTACAGTCCTTGAATCTTCTGAAAAACTTCGTAGATCACAGCGACAGACGACACTCCTGCATACCTTGCAGATTATCACTGCTACTTTCTCAAACATCACATGCCTCCTATACCCACCACAACCACACCATATCATCTATCTTCCTACCTATCTTATTCTCATATACAACCCACTTACAAAACCTTTCTCTTCTTACCGAAACTAAACCAAAAATTTATACTCAAGCTGTTAAGTCTGACAAATGGAATGCTGCCATGAGATTTGAGTTGGAAGCTCTAACTAAGGTAGATACTTGGGAGATTTGTTCTCTACCTGTTGGCAAACATCCAATTGGGTGTAAATGGGTTTTTAAAACCAAATACAATGCTAATGGTAGCATAGAAAGACACAAAGCCAGATTGGTCACCAAAAGTTATACACAAATTGAAGGCCTCGATTTCCTTGATACATTAAGTCCAGTGGCAAAAATGACTACTGTAAGAGTTGTGCTTGCTATAGCTACTGCTCAGAATTGGTGTTTGTCTCAATTGGATATTTCCAATGCATTTCTCAATGGGGATTTAAGTGAAGAGTTGTACATGTCACTGCCTCCTGGATATTCTGCTATTAAGGGGGAGAAAGTTCTTGAGAAATCTGTTTGTCGCTTAAAGAAGTCGATTTATGGCTTGAAACAAGCCTCAAGACAATGGAATCTCAAGCTGTCCTCTGTTTTATTGGCTGATGGATTTCGACAGTCTTCAGCAGATACTTCTGTTTTTATTAAATATGTGGGATCGACTCTAACTCTTATGTTGGTATATGTTGATGATTTGATATTGACTGGGAATGATACAACCATGATTTCACAGACCAAGAATACTCTACAGGCACATTTTCAAGTTAAGGATCTTGGCCCCTTAAGATACTTCTTGGCACTTTAGCGACAGTCAGTCTGCAATTCTACTTGCGAACAATCCGGTACACCATGAACGTACCAAGCATATGGAATTGGACTGTCACTTCATTCGAGACCAAATCAAATCTGGATTTTTGAAGATTCCACATGTTTCATAAAGAGAACAGGTTGCGGACCTGCTGACAAAACCCTTTGCTTCTGATCAGTTTTTCTATCTGCTTTCCAAGATGGGGATACAAAATTTGTATCTCCCATCTTGAGGGGGAGTTTTAGCCACCCTTTCTTGTTCGTTTTTCCTGTCTTGCTAATATAGACCAACAGACAGTTTTGGTGCTACCTCTGACACTAGGTTAAGGTGGTTACATGGAGATGTCCGTAGCTGTATAGACTTTGCTTTATAGGTTTTGCTTTATTCTTTGTTGTATATAAAAACCCATGTACAGTTTCATGGTGATATAGAGAAATACAGAGAGAAAATTTTCTAAGTTGCGTTCTTCTTCTAAAGATCAATAGTTCCCCTTGCTTGGTCGGGCTTCAGCCCAGTTCATTTTCTGTGTTGTGTTAGTGTTCTTCACTTATGTTCCCCTTGCTTTAAGCATCTCTGTCTTCATTTTTGCAGATACGGGTTCAAGCCATTCTGACTCGTGGTAACTCCGAGATTTTGGTTGTTAAATCTATGTCTACTTATCAACTTCTTGTCGATCTGACATAGACCCACCTTAATGCGATCCCCTTAGAGGACACTGTGGAGCGTGATGCTGTGCATAAGGCTTTTATGTCATTGTTGAGGCATGACGCAAAAGGTGATCTTAATTGTTCTACATTTAATCCGATGTGTCCGAACATTACTTAAATCATCTTAGGCTTGGGGAGGGCTTCTCGGAGTTTTACAAGGACTTCACTGAGAGGTAATATCGCTAAATGAATCACATTCTAGAATCGAACTGAGCCTTCCGGGTCTTGAATTTTGATGTTTCAGATTTCTCACGAATGTTTAGTTTTGTTATTTTTGAAATATTGCTACAGAATTTTTAGGCTTGGGGAAGATTTCTCATGGATTTCGGGATTTAGTGGGCCTATTATGGATGAATGGATTCTGTCATACTTCTTCTTCGTCGTCATTGCTATAACGCAAGGGGAAACGGCCAGCAGGAAATGGAGCGGGTAATGTCTCGGCAGCGAAGAAAGGAAGAGGTGGATCATCAGGGGGAATCCAGGATCAGCTCGTGAATAATAAGGCATTTGAAGGACACAGGGCAGAGGAGGTGGCAGCAGCCGTGGACACGGGGACAGGGACGGGGTCGGGGTCGGGTAAGAGGCTACTATCTGGTAATATAATATTTCACAGCTTTGTTTCTTTCACTTAATCCCCTCTTCTCAGGTGTTGATCTCTTGTTTCTGTTTAAAGCAAGAACTGCAGTTGGTACGAGGATTTTTGATTCTGTAGGGACAAGAACTGCAGTCAGACATTATCCATGGGGTTTGGGTTTGGATACTCCAAAAGTACCGGATACCCGATCCCTGATTGTCCAACCCTTCCTTAGCTGTCCTTATCACACCAAGAGTCAATCCCAATAATGACAAAAAAAAACATTAAAGAATTTGCCCACTCTTATTCACATTTAAAGTCCACGGTCCTTGTTTATTAATATATATATATACTTCCGATCTCGTGACAGTCGAGTTCGGTCTGCTGGGGAGAATAAAGTGCGATATCCACGAGCTCGCGAACTCTTTGCTGCAAGAGTTTGACAAAAAGTCTTCCTCTGTTCATCTCCTTTCTCTTTCTATCCCTCACCTTTTCCGCGAACTGTCGTGCCCTGAGTTCAGGATCTGAGAACTCGATCTTGGTTTCTGACGGGATCAACGACTCCGCGAGCGATCAGTCCGAGTTCCTCGGCCTTGAACCGATCAAGAGCGTGTCCGATGATAACACGTGTGTTCATGTCTACGGGTTCTTGCCTTGCGCCGAGAACGTTGCGGGCTACGTTTTCCAAGTCTTCTCCTTCGGGTGTTTGCTGATAGTCGGCGACTACTTCTTGTCTGAAGGAAGGTCTAAGCTCTTTGTCATCTTGGATGTCGGCTTCTATGGCGGAATTGTCTTTCCTCTCCTTATCATGTTCCCCAGGATCGCTCTTATGCTTTGTAAGCCTTTTCTTCCATAACACTTTTCCCTAATCAGCCTTATATATATATATATATATATATGTATATATATATATATGCGCTTTGTAAGCCTTTTCTTCCATTACACTTTCCCTAATTAGCCTCTTATATATATATATATATATATATATATATATATATATTCTTGTTGATGAATGCTTATATGTAGTCCTAGGGGTGGGCCTTTTTACCGGAGATCCGAGGATTTTCGGTAATAGTGAATCCGGAAAAATTTATAATAAGGGTCAACAATAAATTTTGTAATGGTAAATATAATTTTTTATGGGGTATTTAATAATTTTGTTTAAAATTTTATAAAATTTGTAAAGGGGATATTTTTAACATGTGTCTCCCTCTAGTTTTCGGATATCTTGTCTCACGGATACCCGATTTCGGTTACTCAAGAAGCAACATCGATGTCGGGTTCGACGAGAAGAGAAATCCGAAAGACAGGGTCGGTTCTGTTATTTTTTGACGGGTTGTCTAGCGGATATACGAATATTTAGAAAATTACTAAAATATTCATGATTTTCTATGTATTTACAAAAATACTTTTGACAGATTTTATATAAAATTACCTATATATTCCTACATAGTGAATATAAATCAACAAAATTTCGTACATTTTCACGGGTTTGGATGCCCGGATTTCCGTCCCGGTCTCGCGGGTACCCGTACCCGGATCTGGTGAGACCGATACAATACCTCTAGAAAACGCGTGAAATCGAGATTGAGACAGGTGTCTTCAAAACTCCTGGTACCCGACCCGCGTCCATAATACGTAGTAAATCCAAGATTGTGGCAATGGTGGCTCTAACTAACTAAGATCTTAAATCTTGGACCGACTTCCATTAGTATTAATATGTTTTTTTGGGGGTTGGATTTTCAGCAACAGGACTAACTGCAAGCCGAGAGGGAGCAAAGTCGATGGTGGTTAACATCGTTGGTGTCACTGTCGGATACACTGTCTTCGCTTTGACCGTTCAATGGGGAGCTTGCTTTGTCTTCGGCATGTCCTCTTCCAACTCTTCCGA
>NW_010966274.1:1072658-1081229 GCF_000463585.1 Tarenaya hassleriana
CCTATCAAGAGAACCACTTCTGTAATATTTTCCATTCTCAATATATACATACATATACATATATATATATATATATCATGTTCATGAGATCATGATTGTGTTCTTGTATATGTTTCAATGTTCTTGTCAGGATCCGACGAGCCCGAGACGTTCGTTCTACAAACTGAATATGTTGAAACGCCTTTTCGGTACGTTTTTATATCAGAGATACGGAGAAATATTCTATGACGTATTCGATTTAATCCCGTTTAATGATCGTTGTTTTTATGACGACAGATTCTAGCGTAAGGGCGGATTCCGGAAACAAACAAGCGGCCGGGGTAATGCTACTGACTCTAACGCCGTTCATAATGGTGCAACTCTCGGAGATTTTCGATTCCCCGGCTTGGAGGCACGTCGTTGTCCTGATCACTCTGATAATCTCGGCTTCCGCAACTATTTTGTATTTCATTTATTCGGTACGTAACCCTTTTTTTTGTACCAAAAGCCGAGCTTACGGTTTTGAAGAAACGATCGATTATTGCTCTTATAACCGTGAAAACGTTACGGAACTTTGCAGTATTACGACATGGATGAGCAGAGGAAAGCATTAAAGCTCTCGAGGTTTGAGCTCATGTCCGATGTCGTGAAACACTTGCAGCATTTTTCGCCCGAAAGCCTTTTACGAGACGGGCAACTTAATGAAGAGAGCTTGAAAAGGTTCGTTATAAATCTTTCTTATCCGAAATTCAGACAAGACAATGTTCGGTTTTTGCCATGATCTTGATCCGTTACGGCTCGCAGTTTGTTCAATAAATTCGATACGAACAATGACGGGAAGATACAAGCTTCCGAACTTAAAGACGTGACAGTCGAGTTCGGTCTGCTGGGGAGAATAAAGTGCGATATCCACGAGCTCGCGAACTCTTTGCTGCAAGAGTTTGACAAAAACAACGACGGCGAGATCGACGAGCGTGAATTCAAAAAGGGTATCACGAAATGGCTTAAAGAGCAGAAATTCAACTGTGACAACGATTCCTCCACATATAATCAAACTGTAAGTAAGGGTGGACACGGGTCGAGTATAGATCCGAACTAGAGTCCAAATATCTCGGGTTATCGGTTTTGACTAGTTATGTGAACCCGAGTTTGAATACAAAATTTAGAATTTTATCTTTCAAAATATTATCATATATTACGGGCTCATTATGATTAGATATCCGAAATTTACGGATTACCTAAACCCGAGCCAAAATTTTGACATAATATCTCTAAAGGTAGAAAGACATTTTACTTTTTATTCGGATACCCGCGGATAATATCCGATCTCTCATACCCAATTACTCGAATCTGAACCCGATTTTTGAGCTTTATTCGCGTTTTAATCGAATTCCGTCTCATATAGAGTTCGAAAATCGTTTTATCCTAGCCCTAACTATAAGAATATACCACGAAAAACGTAGATTCACATCAAAACGAAACAACTTTCTGAAATTCGTGTGGAGTGTTGAGAATTTTGTATGCAACTAACAGAGACGGAAAATGGTGCAGGAGGATTCCGAATCTGCAGTTCTAAAGGTCGAAGGGCCGAAGAAAGAACTCGTCGAAAAGCTGCTTTCGGGAAAAACGCTGAGAGCTGCAACTCAAGTCGTTGTAGGAATACTCATTGTCATATTTCTCGCAAGACCGTTCATGATGAACATCGAGCTCTTGTCCATATCAGCGGGGATTCCGTCGTTCTATATCGCTTTTGTCATGATACCCTTATCGAGAAATCTCAAGAACGTCTTATCCGCTCATTTCTGTCGCAGGAAAGATAAGGCGATAGTCACATCTCTGACATTCTCCGAGGTAAGCTGTTTTCTTCTCCGACAACATACGATCATCGATGCTGAATCAAGAACTAAGAACGGTGATTTTTTCCGCAGATTTACCGAGATGTAACGATGAATAATCTCATGGGCATGTCGATAATCTTGGCGATCGTTTACACGAGGGGTTTGGGATGGGATTACTCGACAGAAGTCCTTATTACAGTTGTTGTCGGTCTCATAATCGGCTTGCCTGCATATATCAGATCGAATTACTCGTTCCCGATTTGCATTTTGGCGTTCGTTCTGTACTTGGCCTCTCTCGTGCTCGTCTATCTCCATTTCCAGATTTGGGACAAAAACTGAGTTGCACTTCTCCACTTAGGGTTTTTTTTTGTCGGAATCTTGTGAGTTGTTGCATTTCATATGCATTACTTGTGTCTCACGTCAACTCGTTTCAACGATTTCTAACGAGTTCTCTCTCCGTAAAATCGATTTGAATCTCTGAATATACTTCTGTTCCTACGTTATTCATGTCCCATGCATGCCCTCGTTACATATTTCTTCAGACTCTCTCTCTCTCTCTCTCTCTCTCTCTCTCATAGTATGAATGGCTTTCTTCTTGCCCAAGTAACTGGGTTATCTATCCTTTGTCTTCTTCATCTGTGTTCTGGTTTTCTGCAATTCTGTTTCCCAATAAAAATCTTCCATGGCAGTTTGAATCTGTAAAAAAAAAGTTACAGGGCGCATACTTAACACGTGTCCTAATTCAATCTTAACCAACGAACAGATTTGTCTGAAGAAGTCAATAAGTCATTTACACAGTTTTTGTTTCATCTAAATTCTTTAATAAATTCACCCACCAACCATACCTCAAAGATCTGTCACTCACGCATTCAAATCAATCGCAATAATTGTTATTTCACCCTAATTGATCTTCCTCGTCTGGAAAAGACATGAATCTTAGTTTACCTCTAGGCTATATATATATGTGTGTGCGTGTCTGTGTATAGTAGTTAAAGTTATTTTACCCGTTCTTCCTCGCATTCACATACCATCTTTCAAGCTCCTTCAATGGCGGGTCTCTCTTTGTTTGCCTCTTTTCTCTCTCTAGCTTTGATCTCTGGTGTGTGAACTGTCGCGTTCTGAGTCCGGTTTCTGAGAACTCAATCCTGATTTCAGACGGAGTCGACCAAAGTGTCAGTGATCAGTTCCAGTTTCTTGTTCTTGATCCATCCAAGACCATGTCCGAGAAAACGTGCGTCCACGTGTACGGCGAACTTACAGAACATTTTCGATTCTTGCCTTGTTCCGACAACCTCGGAGGTTACGTTTTCCAGGTCTTCTCGTTCGGGTGTTTGCTGATAGTCGGCGACTACTTCTTGTCTGAAGCAAGATCTAAGCTCTTTGTAATCTTCGAGGTCGGCTTCTATGGCGGAATCGTCTTTCCTCTCCTCACCATGTTCCCAAGAATCTATCTAATGCTCTGTAAGTTCGCCGTCGTTTTTCGGATAAGGAATCGAAAATGTACAGCAGATTATCTGACAGATTCTTCCTTGTTTCGGGTTTTCAGCAGCGAGTGGGCCGTCTATTGACGTGTGCAATAGGTGCGAGGGCCCCAAAATTTGGGGGCCCCACTTATGTGAAGAACAAAAATTAAAAAAAAAAACGAAGTTCTGTTTCTTTCGAAGTTTCTCTTGCTGTGAGAGAGGTAAGCTCAACTTTATTTCACTTTATTTCACTGATTCTATCCACTTAAATAGAAAAACACAAACTGACTTATTCAAAAATAAAAATGCAACAACCAAACAGAAAAATAAGCAAATAATCAGGAAGCAGTTCTCCTCAACTTTGAACGTGCCTCTGACTAGTTCCTCAACGAAATATCCGAAATTTCCTGTCTTTTATTTTTCTTGTTTGAGACAAGATTATTCCAGAATTCTCCCCCTTAATCTTGTTCTCGTGACTTGAGATTCCTAACTCCGATGGCATGAGGCAAATATTCCGATCTGTCGCGAGCTAATGGTTTGGTTAACAAATCAGCCATTTGCTCTTCGGTCTTCACATGCTCCAGTTCAATCTCACCTTTCTGTATGCAGTCCCGGATGAAATGATACTTTACTTCAATGTGTTTGCTTCGACCATGATAAACTGGGTTCTTAGCAAGTGCAATTGCTGATTTGTTGTCCACCCTTATGTTGGTTTAGTGCTCTATGATGTACTGTTTATGAGCTTTTATTGAGATACATTTGATTTATTGATACTTTCTATGGTTTATGAGAGTATTTGATTCATTACATGTTCTCGCATACTAGATGTGTTATGAAATCCATGTATCATTATGAATAATACTAAACTCCCTAGTCTTGTGTCGTTATGGGAATAACGACATAATAAGACTAGTATGATGTATGATTGATGATCATATAGATGATCATAGGTATTGGATACGATCACAATCATAGGTATTCGTTGGAGAACGGAATACTGGATTGACCCGCATGAGATTGTCATATGGACTAAGCGTCATGACTTGAATCTCATATGACGGTTCCATGATTGGATCCTAAGACCTGAGATATCTACGGAATCCAACATGAGGAGTTGCGTACTTTGATTGCGACAAACGTCTTGCGTAACAGGAGGACTATAAAGGCGTGTATTAGGTACGAAACGAATCATGTACTGGATTGTAGATAGTCAAGAAGGGATTTGTACCTCTCGTAAAAGAGAGAGATATCGCTGGGCCCCTCGTGTGAGCGAGACTGTAGAAATGTGTGGCCGCACTATAGACGAACGTCGTCTATTTCAGACAGTCGGACTCAGTGAACGAGAAAGCAGTCAAATCAGATAAGGTGGCTTATCCATGCCTTATATTCGACAAATGATATCGTGATACAAAAGGATCATCAAACGGAATCATCACTGGCGTTCGTAGGATCACGAACAAACTCTATTCGAGATAGGTAATCATAGTGTCTTGCTAGAGACCGCCTATGACTTGTGTAACCGAAATAAGAGATTTCGTATTATATTGCTATATCGGATGAGCCTACAGGTTCACACACACAGGAAAGGATGAATGCGTGAGAAGAGACAAGAAAATCCCGGTGGAGCGGAGGCTAGAACGACCGGTCCAGAAGGTCTGGACCGATTGGTCCAGCTAGCCCAGACCGATCGGTCCAGCTAGCCCAGACCGATCGGTCTAGATGTAGACCGGTCGGTCCAGAGGCAACGTGTGAGAGTCACTCGGTTCGGAAATTGCTCCAGACCGATTGGTCCAGGCCTGGACCGATCGGTCCAGACGTCGGGATTTACTTAACTCGCTCTAATTAGGGTTTTAAGGAGGATGAACTTTGGGGAACACCACCCAACACTCTAAGCACAATTTTCAGACCCTAGGGAGAGGAAAGGAGAGTGAAAAAGCTAAGAGAAAGATCCTTGAAACACTTGTGCAAAGAAGAAAGAGTTCTTCAGTCCTAGCAGACAAGTTCCAACCGTTGGAATCCTTTCCGCTGTGTGGATACGTGTAGAGGGCAAGGTATTCTTCCTGCCTACAGTGATCAGACGAACACATCAAGTGATACAGGCCCCGGATCGATTGAGATAAGCGTTCTAACGTTTCTAAAAGATCATGCATGATAGGTTTTAGGGTTTCATCAAAAAATTTTGTTTTACATCCACTGCGCAAACCCTAGAACTGATCTCTTAGGAATTAGATTCGCTCTTGAGATCCCAGGAAAACCCAACAGTGGTATCAGAGCCTGGTTACTCTGCATGATTTTTGTTAGAACCCGATCACGCACGTTATAGGGTTTGAATTGTTTGAATCTGTGTTTGCTTTGATGCTATGCATGATTTGATTGTGGATCTAGAGTAGATTTTCTGTTCATTGTTGCATAGTGTGCAAGAGCTTCAAATTCTGATTTCGCAGGTGAAAACGGGGTTGAATTCGGGTCTGAAACGGGGCAGAAACGACGAAAACGAGATCTGATCACGTTTTCGCCTGGACCGATCGGTCTGGTCCTCTGGACCGATCGGTCTAGGATTTCGCACATCGGTTAGACCGACAGGTCCGGACTGAACGGTCTGCATGCGTAGACCGATCGGTGTGGACCAAGACCGATCGGTCTGGACCATTCAGGACCGAACCGACGCAGACCTGAAGACCGAACCGCCTGGACCGATCGGTCTAGGACTAGACCGATCGGTCTAGGACCCGACGCTTCACCAAAATGTGATTTTGCGTTTCGGGATCTGGTTTGAGCAACCGTTGCTTAAAACCAATCAACTGTGGTTCAGAATAACATTATTCTTTCTTATGGATGGTCCATAGTGAATGAATGCATGTAACTTAGTCAAGATATTGGATACGTTTGATTGAGTGGGAGCTTCGGGATTGGGATTGCATAATCGACTGGATGGTCCATTCAGATTATGAACAATCGTTGCACAGAAACCGGTTAGATCTAGAAGCTCTACGAGTAAAGCAATTGTCAAGGCCTCGATCGTACGTGTCATGGGCCATGCCAAAGCTGGGTGTGCCATATTATCTTGGTGAGGCAAGATGGAGAAATAGTGGTTCTCATAGCTTGAAAGTAGATGCTTGATCTAAGTGTGGTTTCGAAAATCCCTTATTTATGTAATGCTAAGCGTGTACCTCCCATTATTAGAGCGTCTGTCAAGGCATCGATCGTCCGTAACACGGGTCATGCCAAAGCTGAGTGTGCCGGATTATCCTTGTGAGGCAAGGTAGGAAATCGTGGTTCCTACAGCTTGAACATGGTTTACCTTGGATTGAGTTGTCAAGTTTGACTTGAAACTTAATGGTACAGATGAGATGAGTATGCAATGATATTTGACATCATAGTCTCATAAACGATCTAAGAATCACATTGGATGTGATTGACATTAGATGTCTACCTAAATAGCATAAGGCTGAGTGTAAAAACTTGTTCTTATGTGAAATACGGATCTTGGTCCCATATAAAAATTTATTGTAGGGTTATTTTTCCTCATGGGAATATAGCTTATATAAGATCATAGGTATGTAGACACTGATTGATGATTGACTAGCTGGTAGTAGATCATTGATAGAATCTGCATGTAGATGTGTTTTCGTTCTGTTTTGTCTTTTTCTGTAGGACATAGCGTTAACCGGTATTGTACCGAAGTTGACGATGCGATCTATCCTTATGAAGGATAAGACTCTAACCATGGCTTCTAGATCGATCATTGATGCTTATCGGAAGCATGTGGATGATGATCCGGACAAGTCTAGCTTGACGTTTGGAAACATGATCTCTGAATTGCGTAAGCGATTAGAGGACATGGACGATTCTTTGATTGTTGATCAGTAGAATGCATCATTCCAAAAAGAGAGCTGAAAGCCATGGTGAGAGTGAAATGGTAGTTGTTGGAAAGAGTTCCAGCAAAAGGAAGCGTTCCAAGAGCAAGGGCAAGAGGAAAGTGACAAGCGGTGTCATTGAACCTAAGCCTAAGACCAAAAAAGAAGAGTGTTATTTCTGTCATGCCGTTGGGCATTGGAACAGAAATTGTAGACTCTACCTGGAAGATCAGGAGAAGAAGAAGCTTAAAGAAACTTCGACTTCTGGTGTCTTCGTTATAGAGGCTAATTTGTTTACTTCTACGTCGTGGGTATTAGATACCGGAAGTGCCTCGCACATTTGTGGAAATGTGCAAGGACTGCGAAGAAGTAGACAATTGGCAAAAGGAGAAGTAGATCTCCGTGTTGGGAATGAAGCAAAAGTTGCTGCATTAGCCGTCGGGACTTATGATCTGACTTTACCTTCTGGACTTGTATTGGAGTTGCATGATTGTTATTTTGTTCATGCTATCAGTAAGAACATTATATCGATTTCATGCTTAGACTCGGATGGTTTTAGATTTGTTATTAAGAACAAATATCTGTCCATTTATAGAAGTGATTTATTTTATGGTAAAGGTTACCATATTAATGGCATTTATGTTTAGGATGACGAACCGTCTAGATACAGGTCAATCTATAACGTTTGTGCCAAACAGTTTAAGCCGAACGACTTAAACCCGACCTTCCTCTGGCATTGTCGTCTAGGCCATATAAACGAAGAAGCGCATTCAGAACTTCATTCTGAAGGTCTTCTGGATTCATTTGACTTTGAGTCTCTTGAATCGTGCGAGTCTTGTTTGATGGACAAGATGACAAAGCATCCTTTCAAGGGGAAAGGACAGAGAGCGACAGAGTTATTGGATCTGATACATAGTGATGTATGCGGACCTATGAGCTGTCCAGCTAGAGGAGGTTATCTGTATTTCGTTACGTTCACTGATGATTTCAGTCGATACGGTTATGTCTATCTGATGAGACATAAGTCTGAAAACTTGAAATGTTCAAGGCTTTTAGAAACGAAGTACAGAACCAGCTTGGCAAGACGATCAAGACACTTCGATCTGATCGTGGTGCCGAGTATATGAGCCAAGAGTTCACTGACTATCTGGTTGATTGTGGTATTGTATCACAATTAACTCCTCCCGGAACGCCACAGTGGAATGGCGTGTCTGAACGGAGGAACCGAACACTGTTAGACATGGTTCGGTCTATGATGAGTCAGACAGATCTTCCGAAGTCCTTTTGGGGCTATGCTTTAGAGGCCGCTGCATACCTACTGAACAGGAGTCCAACGAAGTCGGCTGAAACGAAACCATATGAGATATGGACAGGGAAGCGTCCCGTGTTGTCGTTTGTCAGAATTTGGGGTTGCGACGCTTACGTGAAGCGTCA
>NW_010966274.1:1083221-1089628 GCF_000463585.1 Tarenaya hassleriana
ATACTTTCTATGTGGTTTTATGAGAGTATTTTATTCATTACATGTTCTTGCATGCTAGATCTGTTATGAAATCCATGTATCATTAGGAATGATACTAAACTCCCTAGTCTTGTGTCGTTATGGGAATAACGACATAATAAGACTAGTATGATGTATGATTGATGATCATATAGATGATCATAGGTATTGGATACGATCACAATCATAGGTATTCATTGAAGAACGAAATACTGGATTGACCCGCATGAGATTGTCACATGGACTAAGCGTCATGACTTGAATCTCATATGACGGTTCCATGATTGGATCCTAAGACCTGAGATATCTACGGAATCGAACATGAGGAGTTGCGTACTTTGATTGCGACAAACGTCTTGCGTAACAGGAGGACTATAAAGGCGTGTATTAGGTACGAAACGAATCATGTACTGGATTGTAGATAGTCAAGAAGGGATTTGTACCTCTCGTAAAAGAGAGAGATATCGCTGGGCCCCTCGTGTGAGCGAGACTGTAGAAATGTGTGGCCGCACTATAGACGAACGTCGTCTATTTCAGACAGTCGGACTCAGTGAACGAGAAAGCAGTCAAATCAGATAATTAAGGTGGCTTATCCATGCCTTATATTCGACAAATGATATCGTGATACAAAAGGATCAAGGAGATTGGCTTTCTTGGACACGTAGTCTCAGCTCATGGAATTCAGGTGGACCCAACAAAGATCGAAGCTGTTATTGAGTGGAAGACGCCTGCTAATGCCACGGAGATCCAGAGTTTCCTAGGATTAGCAGGCTATTATCGTCGATTCGTGGAGGGTTTTTCCAAATTGGCGAAACCAATGACGAAATTGACGGGAAAGAATGTGCGGTTTGGGTGGACGCCAGAGTGTGAGATGAGTTTCATGGAACTCAAGAAGCGACTGACAACTGCACCGATATTAGCTTTACCACGACCAGGTGTGCAGTATGATGTGTATACAGATGCGTCAAAACAAGGTCTAGGTTGTGTATTGATGCAAGAGGGACATGTGATTGCCTATGCATCTAGACAGTTACGAAAGCACGAGGAAAATTATCCAACGCACGATCTCGAGTTAGCTGCGGTAGTGCATGCATTGAAGATTTGGAGATCTTATTTATACGGTGAAAAGGTTAAGCTTAACACGGACCATAAGAGTTTGACCTATGTGATCTTTTAGAAAGATTTGAATCTTCGACAGCGACGATGGCTCGAGTTGATAGCTGATTATGACTTGGAGATTGCATACCATCCGGGCAAGACAAACGTAGTTGCCGACGCCTTGAGCCGAAAGAGAATCCTATCGACTATACGAGTTCTATCATCGTCACGAGAGAACATAGCAGAACTGTCAGCTATGTTGGGACACATGGTGATTTCTGGGGAGGATCAGGCTCTGAGTTTAAGAGGACGAGTGATCTCGGGACAACGCAGTGATCCAGACCTAGTACGAGTCCTTGAGGATATGGATAAATATAGGGAGAAGGGTTACACATTAGATGACGAGCGTGCTTTGAGGCTTCATCACCGTCTTTGTGTACCAGACGATCGTGATTTGAGACAAGATATTCTACGTGAGGCTCATCAATCGAGACTGGCTATTCATCCTGGAGCAAGCAAAATGTATCAGGGATTGCGACAGTGGTACACATGGCCTGGTATTAAGAAAGATGTTGCGGATTTTGTTACTCGATGTCTTACGTGTCAACAAGTGAAGGCTGAACGACAGATGCCAGGGGGAAAGCTACAACCGTTAGAGATTCCAGAGTGGAAGTGGGACTCTATTGCTATGGATTTTGTCGTTGGATTGCCAATGACCCAGACAAAAAAAAAAACGCTATTTGGGTAATCGTTGATCGATTAACCAAGTCAGCACATTTTATTCCAATTCGATAAGAGTATACCGTGGACCGACTGGCGCAAATTTATATTGATGAGATAGTCCGACTACACGGAGTTCCGAGCGACATTATCTCGGATCGTGACCCTCGATTCACATCCCGATTGTGGGGTGCGATATAGGGAGCATTAGGTACAAAGTTAAAGATGAGCACCGCGTATCATCCACAGACAGATGGACAATCTGAACGAACCATCCAGACGCTCGAAGACATGTTGAGAGCGTGTATATTAGAATGGGGAGTTCCATGGGATAAACATTTGATGTTGTGCGAGTTTGCATACAACAACAGTTATCATGCCAGCATCGGAATGGCACCTTATGAGGCATTATATGGGAGACCCTGTAAAACCCCGATATGTTGGACAGAGATTGGGGAAAGACGAGCATTTGGGCCTGAGATAGTGGAAGAAACTACAGAGGTAATACGAAATATCAAGGCTAATCTGAAGGTAGCTCAAGATCGACAGAAATCTTACGCAGATAAGAGGAGACGAGATTTTACGTTGGAAGTGGGAGACCAAACATTTCTCCGTGTACAGGCGATGCGAGGACACGCAAGATTTGGACAATCAGGGAAGCTTAAGCCGCGATACATCAGACCGTATCCAGTTATTGCAAAGGTGGGAGCTGTGGCATATCGTCTAGAACTACCACTAGAACTGGGCAATATCCATGACGTGTTCCACGTATCGATGCTGCGAAAATATATTGCGGATCCTTCTCATGTGCTCCAACCGCATGAGTTGGAATTCACCAGTGATACACGATTTCGGGATGAACCGCTACAGATCGTCGACTATAGGATCAAGAAGTTACGAAATAAAGAGATACCATTGGTCAAAGTCGTGTGGCGGAGTCAGGGCGTAACAGATACGACGTGGGAAACAGAGAAAGAGATGTTCGATCATTACCCTTATCTATTCGGTAAACATCTCTACCTAAGTTCAATTCGAATTCGAGGACGAATTCAATTTAAGGGGAGTAGATTATAATAAAATGGGCCTTAGCCCAATTAAAAAAAATTAATTAATCAATTAAAAAAAAAAAGAAGAGGCGGCTAAATCGCCAACCCAAAAAAATAAAAGAGAGGTGGCGGTAGCCACCAACCCAAAAAAAAAAATTTTAAATAAAATAATAATTAAAAAAAAAAACTCAAACCTCCCTATAAAAGGGGAGGCTCACACCTCTGCAAATACACACACACACGAGAGAGAAAGAGAGAGAAAATGAAAAAAAAGAGTGAAAAAAATAAATAAATAAATATAGTAGTAAAAATTAAAATAAAATAAATATATATATTAAGAAATAATTTTGATCAATCCGGGGAAAAATACCATCGAGGAAAATAATCGGCATAATCCCCGTGAGTGAATTTGGATGTGATTCGAAAGTTTTATTTTTATTGTCTTCGGAGTTTGTGTGTATACGTGCAAAATTGTTGATTGATTCGTGTTCATTGAATAGTTATGATTATTTTATATGCATGAATTATTGCATTGATTTGAATGTTTTAATAACGTAAAAGTCTGGACCGTATCAGGCGGGTCCTACACCGACCAGACTCACATTCTAGACAAAGAAATACGAAAATTTAAATATATATGAAAAAAAAATGAATGGTGAATTTAGAACCGAACGGTCTGAATCCGGACCGACCCGGTCCTGAAAAAAAAAGAGAAAGAAAATTTATTTTAAATAAAAATAATAATGATAATAAAATAATAATAATAATAATAATAAATAAAAAAATCAAACAAAAAGACCGGACGGTCCAGAAACTGGACCAACCCGGGCTGCCAAAATAATAATAATAATAATCATCATGATAAAAAAAAATATAACAAATAAATAAATAAATAATGAAGCAAACGATTCAGAAATTGGATCGACTCGATCTAACCCTAAAACTAAAATTTAATCAAAATATGACTAAATTCGGTTCGAAGTGGACCATACGTAGTTCGGACCAAACGATACGATCGGGTAAGCATCAATCTCGGAACGAGCCGAACTGGTAATCCGGATGGGTCGGAACCTAGTTTGATCGGAGTGATGACTTAAAAGATTAAATAAATTATAAAAAAAAATAAATAAATAAAAACAAATTGAAAAGAAATTATGCTTGAGCGTGTGTACGGTAAGTAATAATGTATGACTGCTTGTGACTGGGGAACCTTGTCAGGGTAGATGGCATAGCACTGACATTACTCGGATGGGTTCGGGTACTGTTTAGTGTATGATTGTAGACGGGTTTTTGAATGATATCACGATGATTGCCTTGACTGTAGATCTTCGCGGTATGATATTTGATCCGGATCGATTATTATTCCGCGGAGATGTGATTGTGATTGTGGCGATCTTCGATCGCGCCATCGTTCCCTGAAGGACGGTTATGGCATCCTACGACTCACATATTCGGGTTTGCGTGTGTCACCCGAATACGTGACGAGGAAGTACGGTTCTTTGGCAACCGCGCCAACGTTCCATTGGCCATGGAACGGACTTCGGGTTTGCATGTGTCACCCGTTGATTGGCAAATAAACCTGAGACCCGGGTAGTTGCGTGTGTCCTCCGGCGAGGTGGTACGGATATACTCTGAAAGACTTGAGCTCGGGTCTGATGAGTATTTTCCGAGGCGGATGGTCGGCGAGGGGGAGTTAGCATAGAGCTGCTTCGCCCGACAGTCGGCGGCATCGGGGATCGATGTCTGGAGTGGGTATGGGGATGACCGGTACCGAGAGCCGTGATATCGGTGACCGATGAGGAGTATGAAGATCACTTGAGGTCCTCGCAAACGATTTTGCTTGGACTGTTGCGCCTCGTGTTCGACACAGGTATGAATGAGTTGTTTACCTACGTGTGAGATACACGTAGAGACGATTGACGGATTTGTTGAGATTGTTGAATGATTCCACAGTGATTGATTTGATTGATATATCTCGTTGCATGTATATGTAGAATATTAACTATATTGCTTGGCCGTTTTCAATAAAAATAGAAATTTCGGGTTACACCCGGATTCCTCTCTAAGCACGTAGCTTAGAACGTTGTTATGCAACGTTTCAGGTCGTGAGCAGCAGCAGTGACTGAGGCAGACGCGGGACCCGGTGACATCACACTATCCAGATCATGTATAATTATTTTGTCGTACTTTATTTTTAAAAATAAAGAGTGGTGATCTTCAGACTCTTGTATTATACAGTTCACCATTCGTACTATATACTAGTATCTTCAAGTACGTGTGCAAACGTATTTCCATACTTTATAATGTCTTCCGCTGTATTATAATTAAAATGAATGTTTTAATCTTCCCGCGATTTTACATTTTGAAATTTTCCGATTGTAATTTTATTTGTCCACGTGGCACAAGCGTAAGCGGGATGCGGCTGTCACACCGAGGATGGTGTGCAAGCTTCAGAGATCCATTTATGGACTGAAGCAGGCTTCAAGGAGCTGGAACCTTCGATTTGACGAGACAATCAAAAAGTTTGGTTTCTCACAAAACGAAGACGAGCCATGTGTTTACAAGAAGGTCAGTGGGAGCATAGTTGTATTTCTAGTGCTGTACGTGGATGACATTCTCCTTATAGGGAATGACGTTCCTACCTTGCAAGACGTTAAGTCTTGGCTAGGAACGCAGTTTTCTATGAAGGACCTAGGGGAAGCGGCCTATATTCTAGGAATAAAGATCTATAGAGATAGATCGAGGCGTCTTCTAGGATTGTGTTAGAGTACCTACATCGATAAGGCCTTGAAAGGGTTCACGATGCAAGATTCCAAGAAAGGAACCTTACCGATGAGCAGTGGCACAGTTCTCTGCAAGAGTCAGTGTCCTACGACACCTGATGAGCGAGAACGCATGGATCGGATTCCATATGCTTCGGCAATTGGATCCATCATGTATGCCATGCTTTGTACTCGACCGGATGTATCCTACGCGTTGAGCATTACGAGTAGATACCAGTCAGATCCAGGTGAGTCGCACTGGATCGCCATCAAGAACATCCTGAAGTACTTGAGAAGGACTAAGGATGTGTTCTTGGTATACGGTGGGTCAGAAGACGAGCTCGCTGTAAGAGGTTACACCGATGCTAGTTTTCAGTCAGACCCGGATGACTACAGATCGCAGTCTGGCTATGTTTTCTGCTTAAACGGAGGCGCTGTTAGCTGGAAGAGTTCCAAGCAGGCGACCGTTGCAGATTCTACTACAGAAGCTGAGTATATTGCAGCGTCGGACGCAGCAAAGGAAGCTGTTTAGATCAGGAAGTTTGTTGGCGACTTGGGTGTCATTCCGGGTGCTGATAACCCCATTGCTCTGTATTGTGACAATAATGGAGCGATCGCACAAGCGAAAGAACCCAGATCCCATCAACGATCCAAACACATACTCAGACGATTTCACCTCATCAGGGAGATCATAGACAGAGGAGACGTACACATTTGCAGAGTGTCGACAGATGACAACATTGCCGATCCATTGACAAAGCCT
>NW_010966274.1:1089722-1118953 GCF_000463585.1 Tarenaya hassleriana
ATGACATAATAAGACTAGTATGATGTGTGATTGATGATCATATAGATGATCGTAGGTATTGGATACGATCACAATCATAGGTATTCGTTGGAGAACTGAATACTGGATTGACCCGCATGAGATTGTCACATGGACTAAGCGTCATGACTTGAATCTCATATGACGGTTCCATGATTGGATCCTAAGACCTGAGATATCTACGGAATCCAACATGAGGAGCTGCGTACTTTGATTGCGACAAACGTCCTGCGTAACAGGAGGACTATAAAGGCGTGTATTAGGTACGAAACGAATCATGTACTGGATTGTAGATAGTCAAGAAGGGATTTGTACCTCTCGTAAAAGAGAGAGATATCACTGGGCCCCTCGTGTGAGCGAGACTGTAGAAATGTGTGGCCGCACTATAGATGAACGTCGTCTATTTCAGACAGTCGGACTCAGTGAACGAGAAAGCAGTCAAATAAGATAAGGTGGCTTATCCATGCCTTATATTCGACAAATGATATCGTGATACAAAAGGATCATCAAACGGAATCATCATTGGCGTTCGTAGGATCACGAACAAACTCTATTCGAGATAGGTAATCATAGTGTCTTACTAGAGACCGCCTATGAATTGTGTAACCGAAATAAGAGATTTCGTGTTATATTGCTATATCGGATGAGCCTACAGGGTCACACACACAGGAAAGGATGAATGCGCGAGAAGAGACGAGAAAATCTCGGTGGAGCGGAGGCTAGACCGACCGGTCCAGAAGGTTTGGACCGATCGGTCCAGCTAGCCCAGACCGATCGGTCTAGACGTAGACCGGTCGGTCCAGAGGCAACGTGTGAGAGTCACTCGGTCCGGAAATTGCTCCAGACCGATCGGTCCAGACGTTTAAAAGCTCCAAACCGATCGGTCCAAGCTTGGACCGATCGGTCCAGACGTCGGGATTTACTTAACTCGCTCTAATTAGGGTTTTAAGGAGAATAAACTGTGGGGACCGCGACCCAACACTCTAAGCACGATTTTCAGACCCTAGGGAGAGGTTTGGAGAGTGAAAAAGCTAAGAGAAAGATCCCTGAAACACTTGTGCAAAGAAGAAAGAGTTCTTCAGTCCTAGCAGACAAGTTCCAACCGTTGGAATCCTTTCCGCCGTGTGGATACGTGTAGAGGGCAAGGTATTCTTCCTGCCTACAGTGATCAGACGAACACATCAATTGATACAGGCCCCGGATCGATTGAGGTAAGCGTTCTAACGTTTCTAAAAGATCATGCATAATAGGTTTTAGGGTTTCATCAAAAAATTTTGTTTTACATCCGCTGCGCAAACCCTAGAACTGATCTCTTAGGAATTAGATTCGCTCTTGAGATCCCAGGAAAACCCAACAGTTTGATTACCTCTCCCTCAGGGTTCTTTTTCAGCTTGTAAACCCACTTTAGTCCAATAGCTTTATGCCCTTTCGGCAAATCCACTAGCTCCCAAGTTCTGATTCTATTAATTGCTTCAATTTCCTCAACCATAGCTTGTTTCCATCACTAGTTTCCAGCTGCTTCATCATACGTTGTCGGTTCCTCCATTGACAAGAAATACAGATTTGCATCAGGTTCAACTTCGTGAGTTTCATCATACAACTCTTGCAATGATCGGTATCTCATTGGTCTCATGTAACTACTATCCCCAGTATCCTCTGTTTCTGTATTCCTTTGAATACTGTTTTCGGGCTGAACCGAAACCGTTGGTGATGGAAGGGCAGGTTCTGGTGTCTCCAGATTCTGTGAGGTCACTACCGGTCCCTTTGATTCAGAGGTTACTCCTGCCTCATCTTCTTTCCATATCCATCCTTCTTCCTCCTTGAAAGACACATCTCTGCTCACCACAATCCGATTATTTTCTCGATTCAGTAGTCTATAAGCCTTGGTTCCAGGTTCATATCCGAGCATCACAAGCTTCCTGCTTCTATCTTCAAGCTTCTTCAAATGTGTCCCCGTTGTTTTGGCATATGCAATGCAGCCAAAAACACGGAGATGTTCCACATTTGGTTGTTTCTCGAACCAAGCTTCGTAAGGTGTCTTCCCCTTCACGCTTGTTGTAAGTGAACGGGTTTAAAATGTAAACCGCTGTTCTTGCAGCTTCACCCCAAAGGCCTGCAGGCATGTTTCTGTTCTGCAACAAACATCGGATCATCTCGACAACGACTTGATTTCTCCTCTCTACCACACCGTTTTGTTGAGGTGTGTAAGGAGCTGTGAATTGTCTCAGAATTCCATGTGTTTCGCAGTACCTGTTGAAAGCATCAGAGATAAATTCCCCCCCCCCCCCCTATCAGTTATGAACATCTTAAACTTTCTCTCAACTTGGCTCTCCATTTCCATCCTTATTTTCTTAAAGCTTTCAAAAACATCACTCTTGGCTTTCAGCATTTCTACCCACATGTATCTGCTGTAATCATCTACTAGGAGGAGGAAATACCTGTTACCACCGTGAGTTATTGGGGTGATGGGACCACAGATGTCCCCATGAACCAGCTCCAACGGCCTACTTGCTCGGAATGTCGAGGCTTTTGGGAACCTTGATCTATGTTGCTTCCAAATCAGACATCCGTCACAGCTTTCCTATGGCGATTTTATCTCAGGTAATCCAGACACCATCTTGGTTTGCGACATCTCCATCAAAGCTGCATAATTCAGATGACCATACCTCTCATGCCAGAGCCAAGCATCTGTCTTGGCTTTCGTCATCAGACATGTCATTTGTGTCTGGACCATTGATACGGTGTACAGGCGGTTCGATGCTCTCGGGATTCTTGCAACAAGTTCCCCTTTTGCATTGAGAACTTTCATCAGCCCTTTCTCGACAATTGCTTTTCCTCCGGATTCATCAATCTGTCCAAGACTGATGATGTTTTTTTCCAGTTTTGGTCTGTAATATACATTCTCCATCTTCAGCTTTTCTCCATTCTTGCATCTGATAAAAACTGTTCGTTTTCCCATCACTTCTATGATTGATCCATCGCCAACTCATACATTTCTCCTTTCTTTTTCATCTAATTCAGCAAAAGCTCATTTGTTGCCAGTCATATGATTGCTGGCTCCTGTGTCAAAATATCAGATCATCTCCATCTGGTTTAACTCCATCTGTGTGTTGCTTTCTTCATTTAGCAACACCTTAATCTCGTTCTCTTCTGCATTATGGAATAGCTTGCATGATTCCATCATCAATAATGCAGGTTCGTCCTCTTTCTTCTCCACATTATGTACCTGCTCCTCTTTTTCTTTCTTTAACTCACAATCCACTGCGAAATGTCCCATTTCGCCACAGTTGTAACACCGTATTCGAGAGATGTCAAATCCCCTTCCTCTTCCATAACCGCTACGTCCTTTTCCACGGTTATTAAACCAACCTCGGTTTCGACCTCGTCCTCTAGAGTAACCCTGCTCCCTCACATTTTTATCAGCCGAGTTACTTACGTCTCGTGTCAGCAACACATGTTCATTGCTTCTACTCTCCAAGCCCTTGAACTTCTCTTCATGGGCCTTGAGTGCCCCCATGATTTCTTCCATACTCGTGTTATTCAAATCTCCAAATTGCTCAATTGAAGAAGTCAAATGCATGAATTTCTGTGATACTGACCTCAATATCTTCTTAACGATGTACACCTCTTCGACAGTTTCTCCAAGTGATCTCAGCTTGTTCACTATGGTTGAAATTCTGCTAGCAAACTCATCCACCGATTCTCCTTCATCCATCCTTATCCCCTCTAGTTCCCAGTGCAATGTCTGAGCCCTGACTTCTTTCACTCTTTCGACACCAATATGCAGTGTTTTGATAGCATCCCAAGCTGCTTTTGTTGTCTCCTTCACCCCTATTTGCAAAAGTGTCTCCTCACTAATGCTCTGACATATAGCACCTAGGGTCATGCTATCTTTCTTCGTATCAACAGGTCCCACAGATGCAACCGCGTCCCAGATACCTTGAGCCTTCATATATATCTGCATCTTCATTGCCCATACAACATAATTCACCTTGGTCAACATCGTATACTGAATCGAGATGCTCCCTTCCTTGCTCTGCTTTCCAGATCCGATCTGTGTTTTCTGGACATTGTCGTCGTCGCGTACGACACTCCCTGAAGACTCTTGGCGAGATATATATTTTGGCATTCACGGCGAACCATGGCTCTGATACCAAATGTGAAGAACAAAATTAAAAAAACGAAGCTCTGTTTCTGGGAAGAAAACAGAGACCGAAGTTTCTCTTGCTCGTGAGAGAGGTTTCAAGGAAAGCTCAACTTTATTTCACTGATTCTATCCACTTAAATAGAAAAACACAAACTGATTTATTCAAAGATAAAAATGCAACAACCAAACAAAAAAATAAGCAAATAATCAGGAAGCAGTTCTCCTCAGCCTGGAACGTGCCTTTGACTAGTTCCTCAACGAAATGTCCGAAATTTCCTGTCTTTTATTTTCCTTGTTTGAGACAAGATTATTCCAGACATTCTTTTTAAACCCTACCTAGTTTTAAAAATGTTAATAATATATATATATATATATATATATATATGTACAAATATGTTACATTAGTTTCTCATCCGGACTTGCATTACGAACTAAATTTCATATAAAGAATTTGTATTTATTTAGCATTTTCACTTATTCTTGTTTAGTCTTCCTCAAGACACGAAAAAAAATATATATATATATATATATATATATATATATATATATATTATTAAATGTAGTTGTAACAAAGAAGTACCAACTAACAACTCTTTGCATTATCTATTTTTAATTAAATAAATTATCACCAATATTTAGAGCCCACTTAATTTTAACTTAGTTTAATTTATATATTTTGTTATATTAAATATGTTTTTATCATTTTTAAATATTATTAATTTTTATTATATTAATTCATAATTTTTTATTATTTTAAAATTATAATATGTACGGACCTCTAAATTTTGTGAGACCACTCTAAATCTATGGTAGTTAATACCGTTGGGGTAACTGTTGGATACATTGTCTTCGCCTTGACCCTTCAATGGGAAGCTTGCGTTGCTTTCGGCATGAGCTCAGAAGGGTCAGTCCGGAATGGCGAAATCGAAAGAACGATTTCTGCGAGAGTCGATAAATATATACATACTATTCAAAGCTTATTATAAGATTCAACAGATTCATACAAAAAAAAAAAAACAGATTCATGAAAAATGTACTCTTAATGAAAAGCTTATTATAAGATCCTTATCATATGGTTCATGATCTCATAAATATCAATATTTGAATTTGTACGCGTTCAGAACGGAACAACCCCTCGTCGGTATTTCGGAACGAAGATATTTCGAAGTCTTTCTGGTACGTAGATTTTTTTTCCGTTAAGAAAAACGAACGTAAACCAGAAATTTCCAAATGGTCCCTATACTTTTACGATATGTGATTTGACCCCAAAATTTATGAAAATCGCCTAATCGATCCCCTTAAAGATTAAGGTAGTTGTTCCACTCCTCTTCTGATACATGTTTATTGAAAATAATCCGACACTCGTTTCGTCGTCCTTACCCGCAGAATCCCGAGTAGCTGCTGATCCGAGAAACAAAAAGGCGGTCGGGGTAATGCTACTAACATTAACACCCTTTATAACGGTGCAACTATCGAAGGTTTTCGAAATGGAGCCTTCGGGACATATCGTTGTCTTGTTCACGCTGATAATATCTGCTTCCGCGACCGTTTTCTACTTTGTGTATTCGGTAATTGTTTCCTCGAAATAGAAAGCAAAGTCCTACGTTGTCATAAAACCGAAAACTCTTTTGTCTTACCATCCAACTTTGTAATGGAAACCGCAGTATTTCGATACAACGGATCAAGAGAAGAGCTTAGATCACTCGAGGTTCGAGCTCATGTCGGAAGTTCACAAGCATTTGCAACTATTTTCGCCCCAAAGCGTTTTAAGAGAAGGATAGATAAGCAAAGAGAGCTTGAAAAGATTTTATCAGTTTATCGTTTTTTTTGTTCCACGACACGTTATCTCGCGGTTCTAACATAATACGATATGCAGTCTGTTCGAGAAAATCGATGTGAACAACGATGGGAAGATACAAATCTCCGAGCTTAAAATAAGTGACAGTGGAGTTCGGGCTGCTCGGGAGAATAAAATGCGATATTCACGAGGTCGCGGAGTCTTTGCTGCGAGAGCTCGATAAAGATAAGGAGGCGAAATAGACGAGGATGAATTTGAGGAAGGGATCATGAAACTGATGAAACACTACAGATTTAGCTCCGATAACGATGAATCCCCGAGGGGGAATCGGTTTGTAAGTATATATATACACAAACGTACACATACAACTACTTGTTGTTCTTCCAAAGGGCTGAGATCAAATTTCGTATTGAAATGGATCCATTGTAGGAAGAGAATGGAGTTTTGAAAGTGGAAAGGCCGAAGAAAAGCCTCGGAGATAAGATTCTTTCGGCGAAAACGTTGAGAGCTGCAATGGAAGTCGTGGAGGAATCTTGGTCGTTATCTTTCTCGCGAAACCGTTCATGATGAACATCGAGCTCTTGTCTGAATCGGACGGTGTCCTGTCCTTCTACGTCACTTTTACTGTGATTCCACTGGCGAGAAATCTCAAGAACGCTTTGTCGGGTCATTTCTGTCGCAAAAAGGATAAGGCGAGAATCACAGAGGTAGGTAAATGCAGTCTCGATACTGCTCGGTGAACGAGATAATCTTGCCCTGAACTCGAGAAAATGTCTTTGGTTTTTGCAGATTTACCGAGATGTAATGATGAGTAACTTCATGGGTATGTCGATAATCTTGGCCATCGTTTACACGAGAGGATTGACATGGAATTATTCGATAAAAGTTCTCGTCATCGTCGTGGTTGGCCTGGTGATCGGTTTGCCTGCTTATTTCCAATTAGATTACCTGTTATGGATCTCCATCTTAGCCTCCGCCCTGTATTTCTTCTCGCTCGTCGTTATCTATCTCCATTTCCGTGTTCTTGACACAAACTAGCCATCATCTAAAGCTGAATGTAATCCAACAATAGAAGACTGTCAATCTTTGAACATGTTTCTGTCTTTTCACCCATTTGTCTGGTTCAATCATTTGTTTAAATCTAAATATCAAAACTCACTGTTGTGCGGAAGCGTATCGGGTCTCAAATGCGAGGCGATGGAATCAAACGAGAGAAAATAAAAGACATCGGGATTTAACGTGGTTCGGAAGAATGCCTACGTCCACTGTGAGGAAGAAAAAAACAAACTCCACTATATCGGTGAACAAATGTGAAAAAAAATACACACTCAACTTCACTTCCCAATTTCCCAAGAACACCCTTTCTCTCACAATTTAGAAGAAAAAAATTCAAATGCTCAAAAGAACCAAATGAGAAAAAAAAAATTATTATTTTTTTTTCTCCTCTCTCAGAAGCCTTGCTGGCTTCTCTTCCAATTTTCTTTTGTATTGCTTCTTCTGCTTGTGATGCTCTGAACGATGGAATAGGCTGCCTATTTATAGGCTCATGCAGGAGCAAAGTTGTGGCTGTGCAGAAATCCCACCAACCAAGTCACGTTCCATGGCTCCCAATTTTCTTCAATTAATAATGCAAGCATTAGCATTTGTCTGCCATCAATGTATGCCACCATTGGAGCCATAATCAACAATCTCCACCTTGGCTCCAATAACACCATATGCAAACCAAACGAGAAAAGATGTCTCCAACTGTGTCGTAAGGCACTCAAATACCCGAAGGCTTTCAAATGTGCATGATGTTGACCAAGTTCAAACAATGAACTTGATCGCTGTGATCATCTTAGTCAGCATGTCTGCGGGATTATCAAGAGTCTTCACCTTCATGAGTCGTATGATACCTTCTTCGATAATCTTCCGCACAAAGTGAAAGCGGACATCTATGTGCTTCGCCCGTGCATGGTAGACTTGATTCTTGGCCAAGTGGATAGCACTCTGGCTATCGCAGTATACAGAAATGTTTTTCTGTTCAACTCCAAGATCACCAAGTAAACCTCGTAACCAAATAGCTTCCTTCACAGCCTCTCCAACTGCCATATACTCTGCCTCTGTCGTAGACAAAGCCACCATAGACTGTAAAGTAGACTTCCAACTCACTGGAGCTTTCGCCAGTGTAAACACATATCCAGTCGTTGACCGTCGCTTATCCAAATCACCAGCATAGTCGGAATCCACATATCCGACCACACAGTGTCCAAGTGATCCATCTTGCTGAAGCACCAATCCAAAGTCCAAGGTCTTCAGAATATACCTCAGAATCCATTTCACTGCCTGCCAATGTCCTCTTCCAGGATTATGCATATACCTGCTCACCACTCCAATGGCATGTGAAATGTCGGGTCTGGTACACACCATCGCATACATCAAGCTACCAACCGCATTTACATATGGGACCTTCATCATGTACTCATGTTTCTCATCTGTGGTAGGAGATAACGCTGAACTGAGCTTGAAATGAGGAGCAAGTGGTGTACTTACAGGTTTTGACTTTTCATTTAAGCCAAAACGTTGAAGTACTTTCTTCAAATATTGCCTCTGCGACAAACAAAGCTTTCCCATCTTTCTGTCTCTGCTTATCTTCATCCCAAGTATCTTCTTTGCCTCTCCAAGATCCTTCATCTCAAATTCTTGATTCAATTGAACCTTCAACTTCTCGATCTTTGACTGACTCTTTGATGCAATCAGCATATCGTCCACATACAAGAGTAAGTAGATGAAATATCCATCTGGTAACTTGTAGAAGTAGACACAATGATCATACTTGCTCCTTGTGTATCCTTGCCCAATCATGAACTTGTCGAATCGTTTGTACCACTGTCTGGGAGACTGCTTCAGTCCGTACAACGACTTGTTCAATTTGCAAACCCAATCTTCTTTACCAGCAATGGTAAAACCTTCTGACTGAGTCATGTAGATTTCCTCTTCCAAATCTCCATGTAAGAACGTCGTCTTCACATCGAGTTGAGCTAGCTCCAAATCAAACTGAGCTACCAAGGCCAACAAAATCCGAATGGAGATATGTTCCACAACTGGAGAAAATACCTCATGTAGTCGATACCTTCCTTCTGAACGTAGCCTTTTGCTACCAATCTTGCCTTATAGCGGACATCAGTCTTGTCGGGAAATCCTTCTTTCTTCGCAAATACCCATTTGCACCCAATTGCCTTCTTTCCACTTGGTAACTTCGCCAGCTTCCAGGTATTGTTCTTCCGGAGAGATTCCATCTCTTCCTCCATAGCTTTCTTCCACTTCTCACTTTCAGAACTCTTGACTAACTCCTTATAAGTGATAGGAATATCAGCATCAATAACCGGAAGTGCAAAAGCCACCACAACATATCGAGCAGGCATTTTCAATGTTCTCGTCGGCTTACGAAGTGCAATGGGAAGTTCCTTCTGAGGTTCTTGGGTGGAAACCTCATCGTCTTCAGAATCTTCAACATCCTCCTCTCCCATAGGAGGTTCTTCGTTCGCTAGAACAAACTTTGCAGTCTCAAACTCCACCTCCTGTGGACTACTCTCCACCTGCTGTTGAGCACCACCAACTTGCTTCTTCAACATGGTTTGCTCATCAAATGTGACATCCCTGCTAACAATGATCTTCTTTGATTCAAGACACCAAAGATGATATCCTTTCACCCCTGGTGTAATCCCCATGGACAACGACTTCTTAGCTCTGGGATCCAACTTTGATTCATTCACATGATAGTAAACAATCGAACCGAATATGTGTAGAGAATCATAATCATTAGCACATTTGTCATACCAAACTTCCATGGGTGTCTTGTCTCCAATTCCAGCAGATGGTAACCGGTTGATAAGATGGCTCGCATATGTCACAGCCTCAGCCCAGAACCATTTGTCTAATCCAGCATTAGACAACATACACAGAATCTTCTCCAGTAAAGTTCGATTCATGCGTTCTGCCACCCCATTCTGTTGCGGATTATTTCGAACGGTGAAGTGTCTGACAATGCCATCATCTTGACAGATTTTTGCTAGTGGATCACTCATGTACTCTCTCTCGTTGTCTGTTCGGAGATGCTTGATCTTCCTCCCAGTCTGGTTCTCCACCATATTTTTCCATTTAAGGAAGCAATTCAACACTTCATCCTTGGTCTTCATCACGTACACTCATACTCTTCTTGAAAAGTCATCAACAAAAGTGACAAAATATCGGCCACCACCTAACGAGGTCTCTCTTGTAGGCCCCCATACATCAGAATGGACATAATCCAGAATACCTTTAGTGTTGTGGATAGCCGTCCCAAACTTCACTTTTGATTTCTTTCCAAGAACACAGTGCTTGCAAAAGTCCAACTTGCATAGTCTGGCTCCTCTCAGCACACCTTGTTTGACGAGGTTCTGCAAAGCCTTCTCTCCAGGATGTCCCAGGCGCATGTGCCAAAGCCTGGTGACCTCAGAATCCTTATCTTCTCCAGCCGTAACAACAACTGTTCCAATAACCGTACTACCTTTGAAATAGTACAAGTTATTCTTCCTTACTCCTTTCAGGACCACCAATGCACCAGAAATAACTTTAAGAATTCCATCTCGAATAGTCACAGTATAACCTTTAGATTCCAAGGTTCCCAATGAGATGAGATTCTTCTTCAAATTTGGTACGTACCGAACCTCCGACAGAATTCTTGTAATTCCATCATGACACCTCAGTCGGATTGAACCTATCCCAGTTGCTTGTAGAGCGCCATTGTTGCCCATGTAAACAACTCCTCCATCTAGTTCTTCAAAGTTGAAGAACCACTCCTTGTTGAAACACATATGATAGGTGCAACCCGAGTCCATAATCCACTCGTCAGAGTGAGATTTTGATGATGTGCCGATCAATACAAACTTTGATTCGTCATCTTCATATTTGGTGACAAAGGCGTCTGAAGTCGACTTTGAAACGGCATTCCCATTTTCTTTCTTCTTCAGCTTTGGACAATCCTTCTTCCAGTGTCCAGTTTCATGACAAAAGGCACATTCATCCTTCGCAAGTCTGCCTTTTGAGATCTACCCTTCTTCTTCTTTCCAGGCTTATGAGTCTGTTCACGACTTCGAGCAGCATAGGCCTCCCCTGCTGAAGTTGAACTGTTTTCATTCTGATCCTTTTTCCCGATCTCCCGATTGTACAAAGCTGCGCATACTTCATCGAAACGGATTTGCTCCTTTCTATGAAGTATCATAGTGATAAGGTTCTCGTATTCTTCGGGTAGAGAGTTCAAGAGGAGAAGAGCCTTATCCTCATCCTTGACCATTTCATCAAGGTTTTCCAACTCCGTCACCAGCTTATTGAACTCCGATATATGGTTGTACATTGTAGTGTCCGATTGGTATTGCAGGCGGAACAATTTCTTCTTCAAGTACAACCGGTTCTGGCAACTCTTCGTCAAGAACTGCTTCTCCAACTCTCTCCAAAGTTTGCTTGCAGATGTCTCCTTCATATAAGGGAGTTTTAGCTCCCTTGTTAAACACGAACGGATTACTACGCAAGCATTGCGGTTCATTCATACCCACTCGGTATCCTCCAGGTGTGTCGGTTTCTGCGGATCAAGAGCAACAAGAAGCTCTTGCTGATAAAGCGCATCCATCATCTCGCCTTGCCACAAACTGAAATTATTGGTCCCGTTGAATTTCTCCACCTCGATCTTCGCATTCGTCACCACCGTTCTTCCCGATGACGCTGAGGATCGGGCGGTCGACGACGATGATGAGCCAACTGGTGGAATCGCAACTATCGCCGGTGTTTCGGTGGTCTCCTGGGCCATAACTCCAAATCACAATTTTTTTTTTAATTTTTCAAAACGACCCGTGCCTTGGTAAAAGGTAACCAGGCTCTTATACCAATTGTTGTGCGGAAGCGTATCGGGTCTCAAATGCGAGGCGATGGAATCAAACGAGAGAAAATAAAAGACACCGGGATTTAACGTGGTTCGGCAGAATGCCTACGTCTACGGTGAGGAAGAAAAAAACAAACTCCACTATATCGGTGAACAAATGTGAAAAAAAAAACACACTCAACCTCACTTCCCAATTTCCCCAAGAACACCCTTAATTTCTCTCACAATTTAGAAGAAAAAAATTCAAATGCTCAAAAGAACCAAATGAGAAAAAAATTATTTTTTTTTTCTCCTCTCTGAGAAGCCTTGCTGGCTTCTCTTCCAATTTTCTTCTGTATTGCTTCTTCTGCTTGTGATGTTCTGAACGATGGAATACGCTGCCTATTTATAGGCTCATGCAGGAGCAAAGTTGTGGCTGTGCAGAAATCTCACCAACCAAGTCACGTTCCATGGCTCCCAATTTTCTTCAATTAATAATGCAAGCATTAGCCTTTGTCTGCCATCAATGTATGCCACCATTGGAGCCATAATCAACACTCACAAACATTTGAATCATAACGAAAGAAAACTATATTATTGTTTTCCACGAAAAGAATCACTTTACAGTTCATCCTGTAAATTTTGTCCTTTTCTTTATAACATAGTATTGTCAGATTCTATGAACTTCCAAGAATGTATAGAGAGAGATTCTTTCACATGGAAAGAGCTGAATATAGAAGCTGGTTCCAAGTGTCGGGTAAACCAGGGAGACACCAATGGCTGCAGTCAGTGCCGCCATCACCAACATAAGTGGATGGATGAGCATCCTTTCTCAATTGCGACAACATCGTAATATCGAGCAAGTAGACAGACGTTCTCATCGAGCTCAAGACTTTGGCCAGGACGGCTGTAGCCGGCGGTGGGCCGCCCGGGTAAGTTGACCCACTCAGGGGCTCCGTTTGCCCTATACATGTCTTCTTCGGCTCGTTCCATTCCCTTCCCCTGTTTCCGAAATGTAAAACAAGAAACGTTATTGAGTAAAAAATTACATATGTTTTCAAGTTCATGTTTTGGTATCATGTACGGTACTAGGGCTAGATGTGGGTATCCAAACATGGTCCCTGTGGTACCCCATATCTAGGAACTGGAGCCGTAACAAATGTGGTACGAATGCATGTCGGTTGATTACCCTAGTCCGATAGTTTAGGTTCGGTACGTGAGTTTCGGGTTCCGCAGCCTAGTTACCGAACTCAAGAGTAACCCGGGGAGAGGAGAGAGAGGGAGGTGAGACCAAGACGGCCTGAGATCGCATCGTGGGTCGGGGTGACACTACTGGCGAGCGACGAGCCTCATCGGGTGACGGGCAAGGGGCAACACTCGCGAGAGAGGCTGCGGGTGGCAAGGGTCTCACTAGGGTTTACAAAAAAAAAGATTGGATCATAAGGATCGAGTTGGGTACGTACGATTAGGGTTTTAAATTTCTCGTGTCCTCGCCGCCTCTCCTCGTTCCGTCACGACATCCGTGGCTACCCGAACCCTCGCCGCGCCTTATAGGTATCCGAAACTCGAGTACCATACCATCACGAGACCGAAAGAACGTACCGGTAACCCTAAAACTCCGAGGGGAGAAAATCGAGACCGAGTAACCTAAAAATCCCGGGTACCCGGCAGCAGCCGCCCGTCGATGAACTACGAATCTAAAAGATTGAAAGGCGTATATGTATGTAATGTACTCACTGGTAATGCGTGGGAGAGATGCCTTGGAAGAAAACTCGGGTCTTGGAAGAATCAACGTTGAGGTCAACCCATTTGGCCCACGTGCTTAATCCTTTGTAAAACGCCTCCAAACGGTCCATATCGCTCTTCAAAGCAGACCCATCTCTCACATAATCCCATCTAAACATCAAAAAAAAAAATGTTAACAAGGATCATATCGATATTATAATAAAAATAAAATTCGGTGGGTCTAATAATATAGTGGAATATTTATATATATTAATATAAGAGAGGGGGGAAATGAAAAATTTTAATATACCCTTGTGATTTTTTCCCTTTGTGGAGCCACCAATGCCAAGAATTGAAGATGAGAACGTCCATTCCTTTCCAAAGGTTGGATCCACCATCTATGGCGTCTAGGTTAAGGACTCTGCCTACGCTTTCTTTGGAGATATCCACTAGGTACGGTGTTCGGTATAGATACAATGTGACGCCGTATTCCTAATCATAATATAAAATAAAATTAAATGATAATGATTAGAATTAACAATCATGATCTATGGAGATATATATATTTTGCAAACATCTAGTTGTTCCATTGTCATGGATATTGATGTGATGCACCCCTAGCCACATGAAGAAATGTATATGTTAAAAAAGAAAATCCAATATAAGTGTATAAACTTTACAAAATGTATCATATAAATAACTAAATTTTAAATTTGATCTAATTTATACCTTTAATGTTAAAATATTTCAAACTGATATATCAAATGGTAAAATATTCTAAATGGATATCTCAATTTACAAAATCGATAGCAATTATCAAACTCGACTCTGACGATGATATATAAACTAAATATTAATTTTTAACATAAAAAATAAATTGACGTTGTAAATTGATTTCGAGTTGGGATATTAATTTAGAATATTTTAACATTTGAGAAATTAATTTTTATTCTAACAGTTGATGTATTAAATAGATCAAATTAAAATTTTATGCATTTATTTTATATAAAATCACTTAGACAATTAAGAATCTTTCGTGGAATTATAGATTTTTTATTTGCACGGAACGTGAAAAGATTTTTTTTTTTAATTTTATTTTGGGATTTATGATATTTCCGGGACCGGTTTTTAATAAGTAACGATTCGTAATATTATTTTAAGTTGGAAATTAAATTAGGGAAAAAAAAATGTCAAGAGAAGAGAACAAACACAAGGAGAGAAAGAAGCAACAAGACGAAGGAGTGGTTGTCATTCATTAGCTGTTGTGTTACAGAGACTCATCATGCATATGCATTAGCTTATTTTCTTTTCTTTTCATTTTTTTATTAAATTGTTTTTTTTAGAGTAGATTTCTGAATTATATTAACTTTTAAAATAAAAAAAAAGTTTAATTTTATTTTGTAAGGGAAAGTATAAAATAAAATCCCAAAGGGCATAAAATGCCAAACTCGGAAAATGAGTCAAGTAAAAAAAAAACAAAGAGAAATCAGATGTTCTCAGCTTTTTTACCGATCAGAAGCTAGAGTTTGAGAGGAGACCTAAAGATAGCATTAGATATTTTCCATATATATATATAATATATATATTAGATTTCAGCATTCTATTATTACTAAAAAGAATATTATTATCATTAGAAATAGTTTATTTTAATCATATTTTTTGCTATGTAAATATTTATTTTTTTTTATTTACTTTATTTTAAAAAATTATATCTACAATTAGGTGTTGAAAAATATTTAACATTGAATTCTTGAATTCTTAAGAAAAAAACTACAATGGCACATTGTGATTTAACAATATGTTAGCTTAGTTGTTGTTAGAACTTATTTTTATTTTATTTCAGTAAAAAATATTAAGATTATTGTTGTAGTTTTGACTTCCTATGCATTAAATTAGTAATTAGACTAATAAATAATTCCACAAAAAAGATTAAAATTGACATGTGAAATTTTCTGTGCACAACATGAAATTAAAAAAAAATATCCTTTTGTAAATTTATATTTATTTAGGGGTGTAAAACGGGATGGTCCGACCCAGCCCAATCCAACTCGTTCCAATCTGAAAAAATTTTAGTCTTTTTTGGGGGAGCCATAAATATATCAGCCCAACCCATATCGTCTTAACCCGTGAGCCAAACGAGTCGTTCCGCGAACCAAATATATAATTTTTAAAAATAAAATTTTAATACTAAAAATATTTAAAACTAATTTTATATTTAAAAAATATTTAAAATATAATAAAAAATAAAATTTAAACCAAAACTAACGAAATATGTAATAAAAAAATATAATTTGTATATAGAAATATTAAAAAAATTTTAAAAAATTTTTTGGCCCACGAACCAACCCGGCTCGTGATAGGATGACTCGTTTGATCCGATTTTTTCTGGGCTCAAATATTTTGAGTCCACCTCGAAAAAAATATGATCCTACGAGTCGTCCCGTAGTAAGCATTGTCGCATCTTTATATAAATTTTTATTTTAAAAAATATCTTTTTTAAAAAATATTTTGGTCCATTAGCTGCCTTTTTATGTGGCCAAATGGTCTAACACCATTAATCTACGTGACAAACATGTACTATCGAGGATTGATTAGATTTTGTTTTTTTTATTGAAATTTCACATAAATATTTCCAATCAAAATTAATTTTTTTAAAATGAATAAATAATAAAAACATTACCTCGAAGGAGATGGAAGAGAGTGGGCCATGCTTCGAAAAAGTCGTCTTGGCGTTTGGTACCGACGCATGGATCATACATCCCAACGATTCCCACATGTTCAGACTCAGTGAGTCGCCCACGAACAGGACTCGTTTCCCTCTCCATCTCCTCAAGAATTCAGTCCCATTGAACCTATACATTACAGGAAAACGAACAGCAATTAAAACCCACCAACAGCTGTTTTAATGATTAGGGTTTGCTTTTACATATCCTAAGATTGGAGATTATATAATATATATATATATATATTATGAATAATTGTAGAAAAAAAACTCTTTTATTGTTAATTATACTGGTTTCGAACCAAAATTAATATCACACGGATTTTCTTTCTGATACCATGTAAAAACAAAAGAGACAAAATTTAATATTTTTATTCATTGAAACACCCGAAAAAATCTTTAGTATATCTCTATTTATCATCGACCATCAAATAAAATAACAGTTTTAACTAAATTAGAAAATCTACTTTTATATAAAACAGAAGATTTATATCTAACATAAATATTAATTGGCGTATGAATAAAGCATTAGAAAATCTACATATGCATGTATACGTATGTACCTGGGAATGTCGCATGAATCCGGTTGCCAAGAATATTTGAGAAACTGCTTGTCGGGTCGACCGAATTTGAGACAATTAAACTTATCGTCGATGAAGGGACATGAAGAAGAATCATAGAGAGGGTAAGAGATGTCAATGCTCCACCTTCCTTGGAACAAGTTACACCCACTTGTCTGCTTCCCGCCTCTCAGGAGCCTCCCTACTCCGCCGTCGCCACCGGGCACGGCGGTTTCGTTGCCGTTGTTCTGGTGGCTGACGTGGCGTCTGTTCCCCGAATCGGCCGAGGCTTTGTCAGCTCCGGACAAGAATATGGTCAGTAGCAGAAGTGTAAGAAGTGAGAGAGAGATTAGTCTCTGACCCATTTCTCTCTCTCTATTTTCAAGGGTGTGTTACTTTTATGAAATCAGCCTGAGTTTGGTTATATATATATATATATATATGTATGTATATATAATATATATATTTCTGTGTTGTCAAAAGAAGAAGTTGAGTCGGACAAAGAAGGCGTCTTTCCCAATTTACCATTCATTTCTGATTTCTTTCCCATAATGTAAAATTTTTTATCCTATCTGTCTTTTCTATTAATCTTTTCAAATTTTATTCCTATTTAATCATTTTAGCTCCTCATTAACTATAATAAGACCATAATATTCTTCTTAGGTTACCATTATTCCACTTTTGAACTTAGTATTTTTTTATGTTAGTGCATGCATCTGTGTGCACGTATGAATATATAATTATAGATAGGGTTGTGAATCGGTCCGATCCGGCCCGAGTCCGCACTCGACCCGAAGGTTTCAGATTCGGGCCGACCCGATTTTTTTCGGGTCTAAATAGTTAAACCCGAAATCCGGCCATATATATATCGGGCTCAGGTCGGATCGGGCCGGCCCGCATAAATCCTTTGTAAAATTTATTTTTTTTAATTTTTTCTTTTTTTAAAAAAAAAATATCGGGCTTACGGACCGGTCCGATTCGAGCCCGAAACCCGATTCGGGCCGGATCCGAAAGCCTGATTTTTTTCGGGCCAAAAAATTTAGGTCCGAAGCCCTGTAATTATCGGGCCGGGCTCCGGGCCTCAGACCCAAATTGGCACCCCTAATTATAGACCCAAATCGGGCGTGTAGAGAGATTAATTCTGTGTATATATAGTTTGTGTAATAAATTATACTTTTTTTTGTGTATATATATATCCATGTGTGGATGTGGGTGTGCATATATATATATATATATATGTGTATATAGTGGGCAAATCTTGGTTACATTGGATTTCTTACTAAAAAATTTCATAACTTGGTCCAACATTGACCTATTTAGAATATTGGCAAAATGTGGAATAGTCTAAAATAAAATCAAATTTTCGACAATTGTGGCAGAAAAATCAAAAGATGTATTTGTAAATATGTTTTTTTAGGTTAATAAATATATCCTTTTGTTTTTTCGCAGTGGTGGGTTCACATGCTAGACCCGTTGGAAATTCAGACGAAATCCAGCTGCGGATTGATCCGATGCAATCTGACTTGGATGATGAGATCACGGGTCTCCACAGCCAAGTCAAGCAGTTGAAAAATGTAAGAACCCTAGAATTCTTTCTCGTCCTTTTTTTTAGGACATAATATTCCGATGATTTAGGAAACCGTAATGGACAACCGGTTCGTTTGGATATGTTCCATGTGTGTGGTTCTCAAGATTTGTGGCTCTTTTTCTCGAGCATTTGGATGATATCATAGGATTATAATTTGGATTGGAGTGTGAATCCTAATGTTTAGTGCTTTGAATTAGGGTAGTGTAGAGATTTTGTGTTGCTTCTCTTGCATACACATAGGTTTCAACTTTGAATATCTTGCCTTTGAAAATGGTGGGGGGAGGGACAGATCTTGGAAGGATATATGGTGAGGTCTTGCTTAGTGGAAAGTGGAGCAGGCTTTGTCTTTCTGCGGAATTTTAAAATATAATTTATATTATGATATACTATATTTTAAATTACACATTTTATTTAAATTTTGTGTGTATGTATAGGTTATGATTTTTTATTAAAATTATATTTATGAGTATTTTTTTATTGGGGGTTCCGTGAATGAATAAAAGATTTAGTGGACATTCTGTTTGGTCTGCATGTCACGGGGGAACATCTTAATCATTTTCCATCAACCTTCACATGCTTCTACGCCATGTGTTTGTGATTGTGGTTCTTTTTTAATTATATATAATTTTACTTTTATTTTTTTTGTATAAATTTTACTTTTATTTTACTTATCATATGCAGGTAACATGGACTGGTTTTTATAAGTAGTTTTTTAAAATTTAATAAATATTATTCTTAAATGTAAGATTAATCAAAAGTAAAATAATTAATTTTAAAAAAACGATTTTTTAAATCGAATAGATTAAATATGAAGTTAATTCAATATAGAATTTGGAAAAAGGAGTGATATTATTTTTAAATAATATTTCTTAAAAAAATTCTGTATCCAAAAAAGTTTAATATGACATAATATAACTAATACCAATTTTTTAACAACAAAAATATACCATATTTTAGTCAACAATTGAAAAAATATCATATGTAGGTTAGAAGTTTAAACAAACTTATCCGTTTCTCTTACTTTTTTTTTGTATAATCCGAAAGTTTAAGGAATATTTATCTCAATTATATTTTTTTTATCAAATTATATTTTTATCTTTTTTTCAATTTAAAAAATTTAAATTACTATAACTCAAAAAATTCTACCATAATTTAATCAAATTTAAATTTTTATATTTTTTAAAATTATAATAAATTTTAAATTTTTTATTTAGAGAATGATAATTCTTAAATTTTAAAAATGTTCTTTTTTCAAAAATATTTTTTTTTAAAAGTAAGAAAAATAAAAATATAATCGCTATGTCATGACTCCACTTGCACTCCATATTATTAGATGACGACTCTAATGCTTGGTTATAGAATGAACCAATCAACAAATAAAAAATCATTATATTTTGGGGTTTTTCTTTTTTAATAAAAGGAAAATTCCATAAAAATACCTTAATTTGTTTAAATGAACCATATAAATACATCAATTTAGAAAATTGTTAAATAAAAACCCTAATTTAGAAATTTATACCAAATTGGTATTTATTTGGTGATGCTGTTATCGATTAATGATGTATTTATTTTATATAAATTGATTTATTTAGCAATGTGAAAATTAGGATGTTTACTGACCGGATTGGGATGAATTACTATAATTTCATATACAGGCCTTGGGCCCTTTTCTTGTTGTAGCCCACGAGAATCGGCCCATTTAGTTGGTTTCACATTTATTTATTCATCTGTTAAGTGTGTGTCTATATATATATATATATTAATATATAATATATAATATATACCTTGATGATAATTAATACTAATATTTTTCGAGGTTGTACAATATTTTCACAGATAATCACAAGATATATTCTATTTCTTTTATTAGATTTGTGTAGTTTATTAAAGATTTTAGTATAAGATTAATTATGTGTATGCTTTATTGAAAAATCTAATGTAACGATTTTAATACATGACAACTTCAGACCAATGAGATAATGCCACGTTTACACCATTCCTTTTACCCGCCAGCTCAGCATCAGAAAAAGGAAAAAAATATAAGTGATTTTGAATTCTCTGATTCCTGGTTCTTCGATTCTCTCCTCAATTCTCTGAGAAAATCCCCATCTCAATTCAGAAGACACTAATCGTTCGGTTTTAGGGTTTTAATTTCGCTTCGATGGCATCCAGTTCTTACAGAGGCGGTGCCAGCGGCTCCTTTTACGGCGATGCTGCTCCGTACAGATCTAGGTGTGGGTCGATTTATTGGTCGATCGTTGGAATTTTTTGCGATCAGTCCCTCGGATGCGATGTATTCAGAAAACCCATGATTTTTCGGTGTAAAATTCCTATTTTTTGGGTGTTAAATCGAATTCGGTTTTGGATTTTGGTTGCAGAGATGGGCTTAGCACTAGACCCGTTGGAAATTCAGACGAAATCCAGCTGCGGATTGATCCGATGCAATCTGACTTGGATGATGAGATCACGGGTCTCCACAGCCAAGTCAAGCAGTTGAAAAATGTAAGAACCCTAGAATTCTTTCTCGTCCTTTTTTTTAGGACATAATATTCCGATGATTTAGGAAACCGTAATGGACAACCGGTTCGTTTGGATATGTTCCATGTGTGTGGTTCTCAAGATTTGTGGCTCTTTTTCTCGAGCATTTGGATGATATCATAGGATTATAATTTGGATTGGAGTGTGAATCCTAATGTTTAGTGCTTTGAATTAGGGTAGTGTAGAGATTTTGTGTTGCTTCTCTTGCATACACATAGGTTTCAACTTTGAATATCTTGCCTTTGAAAATGGTTCGAAGGTCTCGGTAAAGATTTTCCCAAAAATTGAATTGATGATTTCGATTTTGCTGACGGTTTTTGATTTAATCGTTTTTTATTTCAAATTTTTCTCTGCTTGGGTTACTAATTCTGAAGTCATAGTGCAGATTGCTCAAGAAATCGGGACTGAGGCGAAATTTCAGAAGGATTTCTTGGATGAACTGGTATGTTAGTATTGCTTCAGTTCTTGATTCCACGAATTCCGCTTGACATAAATCTTCCGCATTCTTTTCTGCTTTAATCTGTTTGAACCCATCAGTGTAATATGCGATACCAAAATAGAGTTTTCATTTGCTGTTCTTCAAATGATTTTGTGTTCATTTTTGGTGATGGTGACTTTCAGTGTTTATGTTAGAGAATGAAGTTTGAATCGTGATGTCTAGCACAATATTATCATCTATCTCAATGAAGTAGGTCAATGTTGTGGGAAATGTCGTCATGTTCGTATTAGATATCAAGATCCTCACTGAAGTAGATTTATGGTATTGAGTTCAAGCCTCTCATCTACTAGGATTATTTTTAATTCTCTTTTTAGTTTCCATAAGGTTTTGTAAGCTAAAGCCAGACAGTTAGGTTTGGATGCATAAGAATGCATGTCATTTCCTTATCATTAGCCAATGTTTTCAATTATATTGTACTAAACTATACCCGGAATCAAATGTCGGATGGAATGCAAATCGATATATCATTCTTTCAGAACATTATTTACTTTGCATGTGACGAAAACAAAGATTCGATGATGTTTTTTGCGGTTGCAGCAAATGACATTGATGAGAGCTCAAGCAGGAGTGAAGAACAACATAAGGAAACTGAACATGAGCATCATAAGGAGTGGCAACAACCATGTCATGCATGTTGTTCTCTTTGCTCTCCTCTGCTTCTTTGTCCTCTACATGTGGTCCAAAATGTTCAAAAGATAAAAAAAGAGAAAACCCACTTTGGCAAATGAAGAAATATTGCTGTAAAGACATCCTCTAGAAGTGTAAGCTCTAAAAAGATTACCTTAGGTTTTGTAATAACATTATGACATCATTTTCCTTTTCTCGGTATTATATATATAGTGTTTGTTTCACTGAGTAGAATCCATTGTAGCTACCATTATTGAAACTATGCTTGAATTTATAAAAGAGATCAAAACTTTGGTTAGTTATAAAAGATGATGAAACCAGGGCCAACAATGGGTTATATGATAATTTCATTTGGTATGATACAAGAAGATGGTTGCATTCCTATTTCTTCTTCTTGGCCTGCAATGGTGAGGCTTGAGGAACCGCTTTCTTCTTGCCAAATGCTCGGCTTTTGCTTTCTGATTCATCATCATCATCATCGCTGTCATGACCGGTGTTCTTGTTGGAAAATGGCATAGACTCCGCAACAGTTTTCGCGTGTTTTCTTCTCCCCGCATCCAACTTGCCTTGTAGCTTCTGGTCGAGTGGATTGTCTGAAGGTCGGCGTTTCGTTTGCTTCGACACTTTTGCACCAAGACCAAGCCTAAGATGAAGATGTTGTACACAATTCAAAGACATTAATCGCGAAATTTACGTATAAAAATATCAGTTTGATTCAAAGTTAACATTGAGAAGATGTGTCTGTCATTTACCTATGAGGTCGAGCCTGTTCTGTTACGGTCTGTTCATCTTCTGCAGGCTTTGACATATCCTTGATCCATTGCTCAGCCTTGCATTTTTTTTAAAAAAAGGACATGAACACAGAGAGGAACTCAGTAGCATGACAAGCCAACCTTAACAACAACAACAACCACCATCTTAATCCTAAGTTTATTTGTGGTCGACCGCATGAATTATTTTTCTTCTATCATTTCGGGTTTGGATTAAGTTCTCCGAAACTTGTAAACGCTCAAAATCATTATTAATCACTCGTTACCAAGTGATTTTAGGTCTACCCCTATCTTTCTCCTATTCTTATGCTCTCTACCCTTCTAACAGAAACAACTATCGTTCTACGTCTTATATGGCCTAACCACTTGAACAAAAAACACCAACCCAATTCGAGTCCCCATCTGATGGTGTGCTGGGAAGGGAATATAATAGGCAGTCTTACCCCTACTTTTTATACGAAGAGACTGATTCGAACCCACGGCAAGTGAACTTGCCGTTGAGCCAAACCACTTGAACACATAACAAAAGAATTTCACTAACATCACACTTCACAAGCAAGGCAAATCCACTTTGGAGCTCCAAGAACAAGATGTGAGGTATTACAAGTTTAGAAGCTGTGTCCAATTTGAAAATCTGAAGAGGACCCTTCTTCTTCGATGTCTCACTTGTCATTGCATCCGAAAAAAGTTCCTGCATTTACCAGAAAAAGCAGCAAATTGACGACAGATGATCCACACACTGTCCTAATAAGACATGCCCATGAAATTTACAGACACGCCAAGAACAGAGAACAAGTCCTGTAATAATCCGCCGCTATTTCTTTACAAATCACAATCGATTTCCAAAATTTCACTAATATCACCACATCCCCAATACCTTAACCTACCCTCAATGGAGTATACTACCCAGAACAGTAATTTCCACTTTTCAATTGACGTACACAGTTTCATGAATCCGACAAGTAGGAAAAAAAAAACAGAAAGAGGCGAACCAGGAAAGTACCGACGAGGCTAAACAAAAAGATACGGCGGAGTCACGACGGAGAGACGGCGGCGTGGATTTGACGGCGAGGATGATCCGGCGATTTTTCCCCCCTTTAAGTTTATGATATTTAACCTTTCGGGAATTATAAACAGAAAATACATAATACGAATTATAAGCGGAGAAGGAAAAACGAGATTGAAATCGGCCCATTGGGCTGATGGGCTGGGCCTATTACAAAGTATGTCAACGTGGCAAATTTTGATTGGCTGTATGTTTTCGCCTACACTGCTAGCAATTGCAGAAGATAATACCTCTCAGACGTAGCCTTTATGGAGAACATTTGCCAATGCGAGAGCGAAGGGGAAAGGGATAAGGAAAAACAGCTTTGAGAAATGGCTTCAATTTCCATCTCCGCCGTGGCTTCGTCGACGTCTTGGCTCTCTCCGGGGACCGGAAAGTTCACTAGGGTTTGTGTTCCCTCCGCTTCACTGTCTCTTTGCTCGGGCTCGAGACGGAGCTCTTTCTCTCTCGCCGCCTCCGCCTCCGCTCGTTCTTCTTCTCCGTTGCTCCACTCCTCTTTCCTCCCTTCTTCTCTCTCCCTATCTTCTTCATTTTCAGGTAAATTTCCGGATTTTGGCTTCTGGGTTTTTCTGGGTTTGTGTTTTTCCCCGTCTTCGTTTGATGGGTTTTGATTGTTTCGAATGTGGGTTTGATTTTGGTGTACTCTGCTGTTTCTGGGTTTTGTTGGGTTTCTATGTTTTTGCTCTCTTCGACGTTTGGTAGTTTGATTTTTGGAATGTGGGTTTGGTTTTGGTCCACTTTCTCGTTTCTGGCCTTGAACGGGTTGACAGGGTTTGTCTCGGAATTCACTTCTGGAGAAAGTCGAGATTGAAGACAACTCCCTGAAATTATCCAAAATGATTTTGATTTATAATGAAATTCATAGCTTTGGAGATGTTGGAAACGGGCTTTTGTTTTCTATTAGCCACAATTGTGTTGGTTGAATGATCAGAGACTTCCCTTCTCCCTTAGATATATATATCTGTAGCTATGCACTGAATTAGTTTACCTATTCTGTCCACTGTGTATTATATTTAGGGTGAAAAGTTTGAATCTTTGGTGACCGGCACGAAGAATATCCATCGTGAACCTAACAATAGAGCTGATACTATGTGATCTGTGGCCTCAAGTTCATCGAAATTTCCCCTTTTGCTTTCAGGGTTATCCATAGAATTCAATCTGAACCTGTGTACGAGGGGGCTGAATGACCGGAGACGCAAGGGACTAGTGGTGAGAGCCGGAAAGTATACTCTGTGTCAGACGAAGAGAAACCGATCGAGAAAGTCTTTGGCCCGGACTCATGGCTTCCGCAGGAGGATGAGAACCACTAGCGGCAGAGCCACTCTGAAACGTCGACGTGCCAAGGGACGATGGGATCTCTGCCCGAAGTCGAACCCTAGCAGCGGGAAAAGGGCGTAAAAGCTTTGCTTCCTCTCTCTCTCTCTGCAATCTCTCTGTAACGTTTTCGGGTTTTTTTTTATAGCTTTTCCTCATCAGAAGATACATTGGGAACTCAGTTGGATGAAAGCTAAGCTCTTCTTGTTCTTCCCTTTGACTATGTCTTGGATTCTTTATGGTTATGAATGGTTTTGGCAAAATCTATCAAGTCTTTGTTATGTCTAAGTGTTTTTAACAGCTCAAACTGTTCAATATAAGATTGAAACCAAACCCTAAAACCATCATTTCACCATAGCCATAACACTTCAAAACTTCAATGCCCAAGCCAGTGGATAGAAAGCTTCCTCCATTGCCACACCTTTCTCGATGAGAACCCATATTTCTTCAGATTCGTTCCACATTTCCCATCATGTATACTGCCGTTGTAACGCATAAACCCTGAACCGGCCGCATCTAAGGCCACTGAAACCGGCTATATCGAGACACAGCCTTAAGCAATGCCTCCTCGTTTTCGCTGGAACTGTCTCGTACCCTCTGATCCGAAGGGAAGCTCTGACGTTGGAGAGGCATTTCATTTCCTCTTTGTTGCTTTGTAACTGTTTTCGGCGGCAAATGGCAATGTCTCAGTTTCGGACAGTGTAATGGAAAGATTCGGTCGTATTTGATGTCACATTCAATATTTGTGGCAATAAATTTGGCATCAAATATTACTTCTGAGATTTGATCTCGAGATATTCAATGAAATCATTTGAAAACTTTAGTTACATAATATTATGATAGATTATATCTTATTGTAACGGATATTTCGGTTTAAATATGACCGAATAGAAGCCATTCGGTTTCAATTATTATATGTTTATGAAAAAAATGTATATTTTTTAAGAATATTTTTTTATTTTTTTTCAAATTCGGTTCGGTTCGATTCGATTCTTTAGAAATATTACCGTTCCGATTTTTGAACGGTTTGATTCCAAAACGATACCGAGTTTTCGATATGGTTCGGTTCGAAAATAGTACCGAGTTTTTCGGTTCAGTTCGAAAACGATACCGAGTTTTTCCATTCGATTTAGAAACGTTATCGAATTTTTTTGGTACAATTCGATTAAAAAACGATACCTAATTTTGGGTATGTATATATATGTATATATATATATACATATTAATATTGATATATCTATATATAATAGTTAAGGCATTATATCAAAAATACCCTTAATTTGCTATTTCTACTTCAAGACCTACCCTTGTGACCATGTGACCAATGTGACCGAAATATAGTATGGTCACATTTTGATTTTATCGATTATAATGTTAAATTTATGGTGATCACACTAATTCATTATGTTCATACCTTGTATATCTTACTAATCATTTGTTTAAAACATCATAAATTTAACGTTATGAACAATGAGATCAATATGTGACCACACTATATTTCAGTCACATTGGTCACATGGTCACAAGGATATGTGTTGAAGTAGAAATAGCAAAACTAGCACATTTAAAATAATTAATCAAATGGATTCACTTATTTATATTTATAATTGGGTCGGGTCAATCCAACCGGGCTATCTTGACATCTCTACGCATGAAATACGTAGAGCGACATGCAAATGTGGAAAAATACACCGCCAATTAGCAAATATCATTTTCGGTGATTTAAAAAAATTAAAATAAGATGGAAAAAAGAGAGAATATCTCAGAAGTTACAAAAAATAGAAAGTTAGCAAAATATCTCCAACGTATTTTCCACTGCATTTTATTTCGTCGGACAAAATACGTGTTTGGTCTTGACTCGTTTCAATTTCCCGTGTCGAATGGATTATCACAATACCCAAGTTTCTAACGAATCATTATAAAAAAATTACCAAAAAACATTATTATAAAAAAATATCATCTTAGATTTCATGAGGAATTTTTCACCATTCGTACAAAAAAAAAAAGATTTCTACAATTCACTGAATTTATTTGTGTTTATATGCAACTGCAGAAGGTTAAAGTCTTCATGACTCCGACCAAGATCCTAAGGAATGTGGATTTTTTTTTTTACTTTCAGAATAATAAGAAAATAAAATTATAAAATAAAAATGAAAAATACAAAAAAATGTGCTTTTTTTTAATAAACTATTTCTAGCTATAGTTTTCAAAGAATTTGGAATCAATAGAAGATTGTTGTTAAATTTTTTCACCGTTGTTGAAGAATTTTGTGTATAAATAATTAGTTTTAAAGGATTTTGGTGAAAATAGATAATTATAAAGAAATTATTATAAAATTAAATGAGAAAGAAATGAGTAATCCAAATATATTATCATTTTAAATAAAATAAAAAGAGTTTTAAAAGATTATTTTCTAATTTTTGGTTGCTAAATAGATAATTACGAAGAGATTATTATAAAAATAAATGAGAAAAAAACTATAACTCAAATTTATTATTATTTTAAATATAATTATTTTAATAAAATTTATTGTTATTAGATGATAAAGATTTTGAAATGGATGAAAAAAAATAAAGAGGCGCATCCCGGATCGTCACCTAGTAAATAAGAAAATAAAGATTATAAAAAAAAAACTCAAGAATACAAAATTTTTTTGCCTTGTTTCAAAAAACCAAAACCACATTTTTCTAGATTTATAAACTTATAAAATCTAAAAACCAAAAACCAAAAACTAAAAATCAAAAACTAAAACCAAAACCTCAAAATAAAAACTAATGTCATTCAAGACCATGAGAATCGACCTGCTACATGCACCAACTTGCATTGTGCAAGTTGGCTCCATTCCTCCAACACTTGGGAAATGGTTATAAATTAAAAAATTCTGTAATAATAAAAACAATTTAATCCCAAATTTATTTAAAATTCAGACGTAATAGTTCTTTTATTCCATTCATTTTGGTTTATATTAAATCGTCCAAAATCTATAACCGGTCGAAATTTCTCTCAGTTAACTTGATATACAACCTGTTTTACGTAAAAAAACATTTGGAAAATGGAATAATTCATCTTAATTAATTAAGAATATTTTTGTTTAAATGTTAAAATACTCGTATACTATATGTAAAACACTAAAAAAACTTTTGAAATAGATAATTTTCTGTATTTTGAGTTTTTTTTTATAATTTTATTTTTCGTATTATTCTACGACAAAAAAAAGATCAAAATCCAGAATGTGTCATTATAAACCACTTTGAAATTTTGGATTTCATCATTATCTAAGCACTTAGAATTAAATGTGTGACTGTTGAAGAAAAAACAAAGCAACATATCTATTTACAGTTCTGTTACTTTAAAATTTATAAAAAAATGATAATAATTTGTTTATAATTTTATATAAACATTAGATTTAGAACTCTATTCACAGTTCTATTTCTTAAAATAAAAAATGGTTATAATTTGTTTATATATATATATATATCTATTTCCTTAAAGCTTATAAAAATTATTATAATTTTTTTTTTGGTTAAAGGTGCTGTATTTTCATTAACTTCAATAATATTTACAAAAAATTGAGTAAGGCATTACAAAGTATATACCCTTCAGCAAGATCAATTCTCATATGAAAGCGGCAAAAAACGTACGCAACCAAAATCATCTAAAATGGGCTGTCAATTGATACCAATATTCAAGCAGTGTGTTATCTGGGCTACTCCGTCCTTCCACCTTCAAGGCGAGTAATGTGTCTCGCATAGTGCGGTCAACCTTCCTACGAACTTCCTCATGGCGCCGAGATTTTTGGCGGAATATTCGATTGTTCATCTCCCTCCATAATTCATACACCACGATTTGAATACATAACTTCACTAGTTGAAACTGACCGTTGTCCCGACCTATGCTCCGGCTAGTTATCCATCGGAGACATGATTGGACGTCTTCTGGTGGTGACGAACCACAACAATCCGCCAGTGGTTGCCAAACATTCCT